>NC_085121.1:10932734-11237812 GCF_030269925.1 Bombyx mori
CGTATTGGTTCGGAGCAAGAATATCATTAGATTCAAGAAACCATTCTAACCGATTTTTTATTAGATGTTCTGTTAATTTTGCGAGAACAGATGCGAGGGCTATTGGTCTATACGAGTTCGCATCAGAAGGAGGCTTATTCGGTTTTAAAATAGAGATTACTTCTTGTAATTTCCACGAAGTGGGGATATTGCCAGAAATCATAATGGAATTTATCAAACTTAAAAAGTAAAGAAGGCTAGAATCACTTAAGTGAGAGAAAAACGAATAGGGTATACCATCAGTGCCAGGGGCAGAATCTTTAACGTATGCTAAAACTCCTTTCAGCTCTGAAAGGCTAAAAGGAGAATCAAGACTAGTTAAGCTGTTGGTATTAATTACTGGGGAAAGAGTATGAGAGATAAAGAAATTCGGTACTAGCGGAGGGGCAATATTATCTAAGAAGTTGTCTGCTATATCATTAGGAAGAAAAGTTGCACCAGGTTCCTTAAAAGCTGATCGAAACCGGCGAATATTTTGCCAAACTACAGAGGGTGATACGTCAGGAGATAGAGACGCACAAAAGGTCTTCCACCCTTCCCATTTCTTTACTTTAAGAAGCTTTTTTGTTTCAGTCATTACACGAGATAATAAATCAAAGTTTTCAGAAGTAGAATTTTCTTTATATTTTTTTTCTGTTAGCTTTCTTTTTTTAATAGCTAATGAACACTCATTATCCCACCAAGGCGGAGATGGTATCATTTTATTATGATTGTGTTTTTTTACTGGGAACACCTTTTCTGCGGCTTGTATCAAAGACAAAGCAAATGCTTCTGCGCAAACTTCATGGTTGTTTTTCGTGATTATCGGGAGGTTAGGAATAACCTTTTCAACTTCTTCTTTAAACGAAAACCAATTAGCATTTTCAAGTTTAAATTTCATTCTCGGGGAGCGACATTTAGTACGGGACGATGTTGCTATAGGAAAATTTATCACTATTGGAAAATGATCGCTACCATAACTAGAAGATAAAATATTCCAGGAAACGATAGAAGCTAGATTAGGAGTACAGATTGAAAGATCAGGGGCACTGATTTCTTCATGGGGTTGTGTGCGACGAGTTGCCTTACCAGTATTTAAAATACACCATTTATACTTATCGACCATATCCAACAGTCGAGAGCCATAATGATTACTAATGGAGCTGCCCCATGCTACATGTTGAGCATTGAAATCTCCCATGATTAAGATCGGATTGGGAAATATAGAAAAAATTGATTCTATTTCATTATACACACTAGAAGTGGGGTGTGGAATATATAGGGAAACGTAACATATGTTGTTAATGGTAATGGCAATAATAGAAAAATCAGAACTATGATTTGGAATAGTAAACTGAGAAAAACTAATATTATTTTTAATGAGAAGTGCTACACCTCCATATCCATCTGACCTATCTTCACGAATACAAGAGTATTTGGGAATTCTAAAATTAAAACCTGGACGTAGCCAAGTTTCTTGTAAAGAAATTAAAAAAGGTTGATATTTATTTGCTAAATAGATAATGTCACATTTCTTAGAGCTAATGCTGCGACAGTTCCACTGAATTATTTGTGACTGATCCATTATTGTTGTTAGTTACAGATTTATCTGTAAGAAGAGTGGCAGTGTTGGACGGTAAAGAATGTTCAGAAATTACTTGTGAAGATTGAAGAAGAAAATTCATAAGAGTGAGAATTAAATCACGAGTTGACAAGTTTTGAAGTGAGTGGTGATCATATCCTGTTCCAACTGTTGGTAGTGGAATATCATATTCATTGGTTAATTTTGCATGAGCTATTTTGTCAAAACCTTTACTAAGCTGCACTGGTGTTTTAGGTTTGAGAAAAACTGTTTTTTTGTAAGATTTATTGACATTTTCAGACTTTGGATTTGAAACTTTAATATGTGATATAGGAGGAGATATTGGAGTGGACAGAACATCTGAATATGATCTACTAACAGGAGGATGTAATTTCAGGGCTTCTGCATATGATAGACAACTTTTGGCCATAGATTCTTTGATGGATTTTTGTCTAAAAAATTCAGGGCATTTGCGGCTAGTGGCGAAATGTGATCCAGAACAAAGGCAACATATGACATTTTCCTCTTCAATATTACAACTGTCCCCTGAGTGGCCATTACCACATTTAAAACAACGGGGAGAAGACCTACATTGTGTTTTAATGTGACCATATCGACAGCATTGAAAACACTGAATAGTTGGGTATATGTACAGATCAACAGGTAAAGAATTATAACATAAATATACACGTTTTGGTAAGACTTGGCCATCGAAGGTGAGCACTACTGTTTCAATTGGAATAAAATTAGTGTTACCATTATTAATTTGTTTTTTATTTAATCTTCTTACTTTAAGAATAGGTCCACATCCAAATGGAACATTTATATTTTTTAAAATCTCTTCTTCTGTCCAGTCCGTTGGAATTCCTCTTACTACACCCATACGTGTTACATTATTAGTCGGAATGAAAGTTTTAAAATTATTCTTAATTACTGCAGGATGATGTAGGAAGGCATTAGCATCTTCAAAATGGCTAAACGCAAGTAAAATTCTGTTTCGACCAATGCGCTTCAGGCTACCATTTACAATATTTTTAAATGAATTTTTTTTTAAAAACTGCCCAAATGAAATTGGGTGGATAGAGGAGTTATCATTTGGATTTTGTTGTATTTTTTGAACATGGACTATAAAAGGCGAGGCATCTGACGACTGGTAAAGAATTCTACCTATAGACTGCTGTGTCCGCTTTTTGTTGTCAGTAGAAGATTGAGACGCTGAATTTGCATTAATTATCGATTGAGAATTTGACTGCATTGGGGTATCAATGGTTGCAGGAGGGGCTAAATCACATCTACAGTCTGATTCACAACTATCAATAGCAGATTTAAGATGTTTTCTTTTTTTCTTGTTGCAATGCTTGCAGATCTTACTAGCATGTGATCTTTTTCTTTTGGAGTTAGTTCTAGTTTGGTTAGAGCAATCGGAATCTAGTACAGATCCCTCAGTATCTATTCCAGAATTAAAATCAATAGTAATTTCATTCGACACCTGGGGGCCGTAGCCCCCAGGGTCGTCCGGATCAAACATTAATACAATCTAAGAAATTATAAGAATAACTTACCAAATCAAACGAAGAAAATAATAAAACGTGGATTAAATAGATACAAATATACTAAAATATTAATACTATATTACCCAACTGATCCAATTAACATCAAAAATTAATTTTAATTATAGATAAACGACCAGCACATTCGAAGTTTCCCGCGCTTTTTTTCCTGTCCCTTTGCAGTTTGCAACTTTGGAACCGTGGTTGACAGTTGACAGCTTTTTTTGTAAAATAGTAAGGGCAAAGGAAATGTAACTCACATACCAATAATGCTGGTATCCAAAGATTGGAGTCAGGTACTTGTATTCTAATAAAATACGTTCTTGACACGTAATCACGACTGACTTTTACGATGAAGAAATAATATCACGTAGCTTTACGTTATTAAAAATCACAACTGTATGTATTTTTGCTAATAACTGCCCAAACGTTTCCGAAAGAACTCCAGTACATCAAGATGGTTGAGTTTAGTGATCTGTGCTTCGGCTGCTACTGAGGTTGAAATTTTGGAAAGTAAAAAAAGCGCGTTTTTTTAATTGAGTATGACCATTTATTATTGTTAATCAAATACAGTATGATATAATGTATCATTAATGATAATATTAGAATGCTGCTGGTTTTTTGGTTACGATTACGATAACGGAAACTGTTATCGTGATCGCTAGATGGTGTACTTAGTAAATTAGGTAGGATGCGTTCGGAAATATTATTAATTAGTACAGTTGAAATAGTCATCGATATAATGGCGTAGTGTATGCCTTGTAAATACCTTCTGATGAGATTACTGATTTGTGAAAAAGGTGCCCAACAAAAATGTTTTGAGAATAAATATGTGAGAGAAATTGTCGGTCCTTCGGGGTCCCCTGAGAATGGGGGCCTGGGCACGGGCCCCGTGTGCCCTTACAGTAAAGATGGTATTGGTCCGGTGCATTCGTATCTAGCGATGCACCGGTGTTTAATCCCGTCGGCGGGTACCAATTTTTCTAATGAAATACGTATTTAACAAATGTTCACGATTGACTTCCACGGTGAAGGAATAACATAGTGTAATAAAAATAAAAAACTCGCAAAATTATAAATTGCGTAATTATTGGTGGTAGGACCTCTTGTGAGTCGGCACGGGTAGGTACCCTGCCTATTTCTGCCGTGAAGCAGTAATGCGTTTCGGTTTGAAGGGTGGGGCAGCCGTTGTAACTATACCGAGACCTTAGAACTCTTATCACAAGGTGGGTGGCGGCATTTTCGTTGAAGATATCTATGGGTTGCGGTAACCACATAACACCAAGTGAGCTAGTCCACCCCCAAAAAAAACAAATTTTAGTTCCATCAAGATGAGTTTAAGGAATAGATTGGCTGACTCCTATGTACATATCTGAGGCATAAGGCTGTCGTTACGAGGAGCCACAGTAGTATATATTGCTGCTATAAAATAGCGTTCTGAAGTTATTTACATACATTAGCTATTATAATGGATGGCAACTACTACGTGTAAGGGAAATAACTCCTAAATGTAGCATTCCGATGTTGGCGACCGTGACCGACGCGGACTGCGACAGGGAACCGCGACCGGGTCGCGCGACTTACTTTTTTTTTATGATTGAAGGATTACTGGTGGCCCGTAGGCCTTTCCAGTTTCACCAGGACAGGTGGGCGACCCAGGACAGGTGGGTGATCGCGACTTACTGCTTAGTATGAATTTATATGAAACCCTAAACAACGCAAGCGTCCCTATCACGCGACCCGTGGACGCGGCTAGCAAGCGACGTGGTTTTTTTTTTTTTCCTACCTATGCTGATAGCCTTGAGAGGCTATTTCAGCGTACCCTAGCTTGTGTAGGTGAGCTCGCGGGGCTCAAACCGGAGAATTGCTAACACCGCCCTAGCAAGAGCAGTGCTTCGCAGAATCTACCACCGGATCGGAAGCGCGACCCGCTGAGAAGATCCAGCAAGAAACTCAGTGGGCTGTGTCTGTGGGTTAATTCGCTCGTCGAGCCCTTCGTCGCAAGCGACGGGTTCGGCGAGGACGGTGACCGGTGCTTGTATTGCCTAAAAGCACCGTTAATGGATCAGGAGGATCCGTGATGACGTGCTTTGGGCGACGGTTTACCAAACGGTCTACAGGATCGGGTATGTAGTTTCCGGCGGCCACGACAAGAGGGTTCTCATGTCGTGCCGCCTTCTCAAAGTGGCGCAGCGATGCCGACTGTAGATACTTACTGACGGGGGTGACGTGGTCGCGCGACGCTAGTGCTACTGGAGCAGTGCCGCGCCGCAGCGCGACCCGGCCACGTTGCACGTCTAAATGGTGTCATTTTCCACCCATGCTGACAAATTATTAATAGATGTTGTGTCTAAAAACCCACCTAAATACGATTCGACACTCCAGTCATATCGAGATAATGTTATTCGAGACAATATTTGGGAAAAAAGTTGGCAAAATTCTTGTTTCTGAAAGCAAGGCAAACAAAATTCTTCTTCTTCTAATAAAATCTGTATAGCTCTTTATCTAGTTGCGGATAAATTGACTGAGCACTAGAATACAACTGTATACAATAAAAACTGCGGGCAGACTGGCCGTCGGTAGCAGTCGCTGACATCGGAATGTCTCTGGTACTCAGGCGATCAGGGTCGCGGTTGCTAGTCGCGGTCACCTGTCGCCAACATCGGAATGCTACCTTTAAGTGTGTCTTTAGAGATCTAGAACTTGGCCGGGTACTTTCTCTACGCTCAACATAAATAATCTTTGGCCACCAACACTAATCTATTTAGTCTGACTTTTTGGCAGGAACGCGAGGAGTGAAGTTGTGTGATTTTGTTTTATTTTGTTTATTTAGTGTTTCTTCAGGTTTAAATGTGTAATAACGGTGGTTTATTAACCGTTTAATATCTGTGAAAGTGCACAAATCTGGGAAAATGAAACAAAGTTGCTGAACGTAACTTCTCGGGATCTTCCAAAAAGTCCATTGAAAAAGTCTCAGTAAATGACTGATTCATCCGACCGATTTCGGCCATGGCGACCACTTTGACTCCTATCCGTCGATTTGGCGCTCGTGCGCTCGAAGATGGCTTATATAGCCTATCTTTGCGGCAAAACTCCTTGCGCATTGAGGGCACGTAAGCACGCCGTTCTCATAATTATAGGTTATGGCAGCAGGTGGGCGGGCCTTCAACTGGTCGCGTTTGTAATCAAGGTCAGCTTTACGCTGATCCTCGAACTCGCGTACTTTGCTGTTCACCATCCTGCGCCATTCTGGCCGCTGCGCTGCCAAGCGCTCCCATTGAGAGGGCTCTATATCACATCTCTTCATGTGTCGTTTCACGACATCCTTGTACCGCAGGAGTTGTCCGCCATGCTTTCGCTTGCCATCCTGCAATTCAGAGAAGAAGATGCGCTTCGCCACTCTTTCCTCCGTCATGCGTGATACATGACCGCACCATCGAAGCTGCCGGCGCATTAAATAGGTCTCAATGCCACCAACATTGGCACGTCGCAAGACTTCGGTATTTCGCACTCTATCAGACCATCTGATTTTCATGATGGCACGAAGGCATTTAAGGTGGAAGCGATCCAGAGTGCGAATGTGGCGGCGGTACACACACCACGACTCGGAGGAGTATAGGAGGCTTGGCAGCACAATTGCCATGTAAACTGAGATTTTAGTGGCCAACTTAAGGTCGTGTGAGCAGAAGACCTTGGAATATAGCTTTCCAAATGCTGCCGCAGCGGCACCGACCCTGCTATTGATCTCATCATCAAGGTCACACTTGGATGTTAAAGTGTTCCCCAGATAGCGAAATTTATCCACCTGCTTCAACACATCCTCACCAAGCTTTATGGTTAGTGTCTCGTGACCGTGACTGTCCAGGGACATCACCTCCGTCTTATTGACACTAATCTTCAGGCCGAATTTACGGCAGGCTTGGTGAAAAACGGACATCAGCTGTTGCAGGCCGTCTGGGGATTCTGCTAAGAAGCACAAGTCATCAGCATAAATGATCTCAGTGATCAATGCATACGACACTTTGGTGCGAGCCTTAAGTCTAGCCAAATTGAAAAGGCTGCCGTCCGTACGGAAGCGGATGCGGACTCCTTGGGAAACAGTTTGTAGAACCTCTCTAACTACGACCGCAAAGTACAAGGCGAACAGAGTAGGCGCTAAGACGCATCCTTGCTTCACCCCACAGGTAACGGGGAAGAAGCCCGTCTGTTCACCATCTACAGTGACGCAGCATTGCATGTCGTCATGCAGGAGTCTAAGAAGCGCCACAAACTTTTCTGTGCATCCGAGCTTCCGTAACACCAACCATAAGGCTTCGCGAGGCACGCTGTCAAAAGCCTTCTCCAGGTCAACAAAACAGAGGTACAGCTGACGACCCTGTTCTCTGCTCTTTTCTTGTAGTTGACGCACAGAGAAGATCGCTTCGCATGTGCCTCGATCCGGTCGAAAGCCAAACTGAGTTTCGGGCAGGATCTTTTCAGATAAGTCCTTTAGGCGGTTTAAGAGTACCCTAGCAAAGACCTTTCCGGGGGCCGATAGGAGCGAAATACCGCGGTAGGAGTCGCAGTCAGATCGGTCGCCCCTGTTCTTATAGAGAGCAGTTATGCGCGATACTTTAAAGCTATCCGGAACGCGCTCTTCCTCCCACATACGAACAAACAGTTCCCAAACCAACGTGTGCAAATCCTCTCCACCGTACTTGATCAGCTCTCCTGGTATAAGGTCAGCGCCAGCCGCCCTTTTATTTTTTTTGCTGTCTGATGGCAGTAACAACCTCGTCACGCAATAGGGGCTCGTCCAGCTCAAGGGCAAGAGGGAGTTGAGGCATTAAAGCGATGCTTTGCAGATCTGCTGATCGATCCACATTCAGCAGGGCATTGAAGTGCTCTGCCCAGCGCCTTAGTACATCCTCCTTGCTTGTTAAGGGGTGCCTACTATCTAGAGCCCTTAAAGGAACCTTTGCATGGTTGGATGTACCCATCAGCTTGCGCACCTCGCTATAGAACTCACCGAGCTGGTTTGTGTCAGTGAGCCATTGCATATGAATAGCTTTGTCCTGCCACCACTTGTCTTTTATTTGTCGAGACAGCTTGCGCAGTTCAAGATCACTAGCTTTGACCGCCGCAACGCTTCCTTTACGCCTTCTGTGCTGTCGCAAGAGATCACGGTGTTTGTCGAGTGCCTCCCGCAAAACTTCATCATTTCCATCAAACCAGTCTTCATTACGACGGCATTTCCTACCCAGTGCAATTGAAGCGGTATCCATGATATGAGATGATAAAGCTCCCCAGTCAGCATCAACATCACCTGTCTCATTAACTGGCAACAGCTTCTTAGACAAAACTTCAGCATAGTTCTTCCTCACCTCAGGATCTCTTAGCTTCTCTATGTCCAAAGACGCAAGCTTTTTCATAGGAGATCTACGCGGGCGGCGGAGGCGGAGTCGTAGCTTAGTGACAATAAGTCGGTGGTCAGACCAGCAGTGCGCACCACGCATAACACGGGTGATCTGCACTTGGCTGAAATCTCTTTGCCTTACGATAGCATAGTCGATCAAATGCCAGTGCTTGGATCTTGGGTGCATCCATGTTGTCTTGTACTTAGCGGCAAGTCTAAACATAGTGTTCGTAATTGCTAGACCGTATTGAGCACAAAGACTGAGCAGCAACTGACCATTGCTGTTCATGTTGCCGACTCCGTGTCTACCCAGAACTCCAGGCCAAGCCTCATAGTCCCGACCAACCCTGGCATTGAAGTCGCCCAGCAATAGTACCTGCTCTCTGGCGTTTATACTGTCATGATAGATGTTTTTATAATATTTCTTTTGCAACGTCGACCACGATTTGACTGATGCAGTGGCAGCCGCGGTTACTACCACTTATCAAATGGGACGAGCAATTTTTAGGGCACCTTTTCTAGCCCCCTCCCCGGCTGAGCGGGGAAAGCAGTGCCTCCCTAAACAGGGCTGCTTTGTCATCTCGGGTGCTGCCGAACCCACGCCGTCGCCCCAAACTCGCAGCGCAAGAACGACCACGGTGTGTACTCACACCCCCGAGACCGCCTGTGTGCAGGTATCGGACAAAGCCTAGCTTACATCAGGCTAGACCTCTCTACTTCTACCCATCGCCACAGGACTTTTGCTTATTCGGAGTCCATTAACGGAAGCGGTCAGATACGCAGGATATATTTAGGTGCGCAAACGTTTGCGCTCACGCAGGCGCACACCCTCGTCCTATCCCTTCTTGGATCAGTGGAACGGGAAACCGCTACGACTGAAGAAGGGGTTGGATGTTGTGTCTGGCCGACGGTGACTATATGCCCTCCACCATCGCCCTAGGCCATCCACCTTGCCTTGCTGACCTGCCGAGTCCGCCAAGTCACGATGCATATCTGCGTTGTGTTGCCTTCCTCGCCAAGTCAGACTTTGTGTTTTAAGCGGGAGGGAGCCGCGTGTAGGGATGGGTATTAAAGAGATGAGGAGAAGAGGGAGTTAGGAGTAGGAAGGACAGGATACTGTAGCCACGGGAAAGTAGGTTGTGGTCTATAGTAGCTCAGGGAAGGCGGGATCGCGTGCCCGTGCACTCAGTAATATACTACCGGACAAATAGTATATTTGAGGGCCCCCTGCCTCGAATGAAATAAATGACTACCATTTTACTGAGATTATACTTCATCCCATATCATCTCATTTCATTTCGTTTCATTTTCATTTCATTTCATTTCATGCCATGTTTCATAATAATCAAATTCATTTCATTTCATAATATCATATTTCATTTAAAAAAGTTATCATTAAAATTAAAATAAGACTTGACCTAAAGGTCTTAGTTACCAGGTCATAAAATCCCTTAAAAAAATCTATTTAGTCTGTGACATGACTGTGTTCGTATTGGATAAAATGACAACATGATAACAACTAATTCCAATTAAATTGTGACATCAAATTGCACTATTATTTGATTGGTGTATACTTATGGTTGCCATGTGACTATAACATTGTTGTACCTTTGTCATTGGTCATATTGTTTCCAACAGGGCTCGATTAAACAGGACACGAAAAAATTTAACATTAAATTTAAATTCTCTAGCAAAAACTTTATTGAATGTTCGACAAAGAACTTAAAAATTATTTTAAATTTCTTCCTAGAAATTATGTATATTTCAAACTAGTAAACTATAACTGTAGTAAGCGCTAAAAAGTATAAATTTCTTTGAAGTAAAAAGAATGATGAAAATCCCCGGCATAAGACTGTCTTTAGTGGTTTTAGCAATTGCTGTTGTGTCAGTGGCGTCAAATATAGATCCCATTAAACGAGATGAAAAGAAATCAAAATCTGTTACGACTTTTGTTAGTGCTAAATGGGAAGCTACACCTATTGTATTAGAACTGGCCGAGTATTTAGCTGGCGAAAGTTCAGATTTGTTTTGGTCTTTCGTTGACGGTATTAATTCTCTAAAATCTAGTCTTGACTCATTAGGTGAGTGAAGAAAAATTCTATTTTGTTTCGCGAGTATTTCTTTAACGTCACGCCAAATATTCTGTATTCAATTTACGTTCTTTATCAATTCAAAATTTTCGAATATTAATGTGTTTAATGTGTAGTAATGTGTATCTATAACATGATCAAAAACAATTCGGTGTTATTCAAGTGCTATTTTCTTTTCCATTTTAGAAAATGACAAACAAATTTATGATGCCTGTATTGGAGTTGCTAGTACACTATTGGCTCCGGCACAACTTAGAATGGCTAAACTTGCACTTTCTATGCACACTACTTCACCAACAGTGCGTATGTTTGATCAAATAGCTATCCAGAACGGAGCTAAAGAAATTCAGTGCGACACATTTGTTAACATAGCAACAAACAATATTTGTGACAATGATGCGTTGAGAGATATACTTCAAACACATAATCTTAAAAATGTTGTAAGTATATACTGAAATCTTTGTAATAAAATAGGTGTGTTAGCAGTTAATTAAGTTAAATGTAACCTTAACTTGAAAGTTGTGAGAAACTACTATATCATAAAGTTAATTGTAAGTATACAATCTACTGTTAACTTTTGGAGCACCCTACTGACACTTCAATGCAGTAAGGTAAATTTTTTTATTAGTTCTAATGGCTAGATGATCAAGTGATATTACATGCTCAGAGATTTTAAAATATTTGTAGAAAAATATGTACCATACATGTCCAGACGCCAATTTACGGACTCTCGTTTGCAAACTACTGATGGACCGACACCTTAATTGATATTCCCACTGGACCTCTAGTAGGTTCTTCATATTACTTTGTCATAGTGTGATTTATAATAATTAAATTTTTATTGACTCTATTGCTTAGGGTGATCAGAACAAAGAAATATATCTTCTGGACCATACTCATCCAAGTAGTGACAACAAAAGTATAACTGCCATTCTTTATGGGGAGCTTGGAACTAAGGATTTTGCAATGAAACACAAAATTTTGGCTGAATATGCTGACAAAAGTGCCATTAACTATGTTGTCAGATGGAACATCAAGGTTTGTTAAATTCGAATTCAACCAAGATACACTTAAAATCTCTTATCATTATTATAGTAACAAACATCCAAGTATGTATTATTTTCCAGACTCGTGGAAAACCTAAACTACGTCTATCAGGCTATGGAGTTGAACTTCAGTTAAAGAGTACAGAGTATAAAAGCCAAGACGATTCTACTCCAAAGGAAACAGAAGACAAAGAAACAGCAGCACAATCAGAGGAAGAGGATGAAAATGATCCCCAGAATCAGATTGATGGATTTAATTTTGGTAGATTAAAGTATGTTACTTTAGAATGTTTTCAAATAATATTATATCTTGTAAAAATTATACACAGTCCTTAAAATTTGAATTAGGAGCTATCTTCCCAAAAATATAAATGCAGATTATTAGATTTGATGAAACACTACAAGTAAACTCATAAGTAGATTATTATAGCTAATGTTCGTAAATCCTATTAATGAATTACCAAAAACAATGCTTTTACAATACAATTCTAAGCTGTCTTGGCCATTATCCTAATGAATAATTTTCTTTGTGGTAGAATTAATGAGAATCTACCAGCATGGGCTTTGTATGCTTTACTACCATTAATTTGCCAAAATTACTTGATAAATTATACAAGTTGTGTTAAATTGCAATTATACTTGTAATTTCAGTTTCATAAAATACACATTCTAGCTTATTTTTCAATTAATTTGAAAAGGAAGTGTAACACGTAAATACCTCATAAATATAGTACTCAAAGCTATGACAAAAACATTAAGATACATAAATAAATTATTTTTTTAACTGTTAAATGATTTATATGAAAGAAACACTACAGGTTAAATTTGTTTGCATGCCTGTATGATTTTTGAAGTGTCTGAATGAAGTCAAGTGCAGCCTAAAATAATAAGTCAATTGTTTCACTATAATTATCTAAAGCTATAATGATTTCCTTGCTGGAACGTTTTAAGTAGCACTTTTAAACATCATGACCATAACCAGCCATAATAAAATTTATATGTTTTATAGTTAATCATATGTCTAAATTGCAATTAATTTAATTACACAAAGGGAAAACAATATTACGAGAAAAGCCGAAAATAATAAATAATATGAATGAATAGAATCTCGAAATTGTATTTGCGTACTTAAAACCATCAAAGTACTGCTCTACCTGATAACTAACAACAATCATATCTCATCAATTAAACCAAGGCACAAATGCTCTAAGAGTTAACGATTTATGTTTGAAATGAGATTAGTTCAAGTAAAAACTCATACCGAAAACTTTAACGTTTAAAACGTAAATTTGTTACAAATTAAATTAATTTTAAAAATTAATAAAAATTATTTAAATGTTAATTTAAAATATGGAATACAATAAAATTATATTGTGCAGGAACCTATTTCCTGCTTTACGAACACCATTGGAACGGTTTCGACGGCACTTATCTGAATCTAGTGAAGAACTGGCCCCTCTGAAAGTATGGCAGATGCAGGCATTGAGTATGCAAGCTGCCGCTGCAGTTGTGGATGCGAATGATGCTGGTGGAGATGAAGCTTTGAGAGTTCTCACATCTATAGCTCAGAATTTTCCAATGCAGGTACATCATTATTTTTTATAATAATAAATAAATAAAAATTATTTATCTAAAATGTCACAATGATTACTCCTATGTTTTGTAGACAAAGTCTCTTATACACGTCAGTGTCCCGCGCGCTTTCCGCGATGAGGTACTGTACAACCAAGACATATGGGCATCAGCATTGGGGCTGCGGCCAGCTGAACCGTTGTTGTTAGTGTCAGGAGCTCAGTATGACGCTGAAGATGTTGATGTGATGGCTTTGCTTGCTGCATTGAGAGAAGACATTGGGCCAATGAATACATTACATGCTCTAGGTATGCATTATATAATTGTTCATAAAAATTCTAGAAAAGTAAAATAAAATAAGAACACAATAAAAGCTTAGAAGTTATTGTGGCTCTAAGGGTAATAAGCCTGGTGTACTTCAATAGCGCGATGCAACTATCTTCTTCTCCATCGCTCCCTCATTGCTGAGGATCGTGACTCCGTTTTAGCTTGTCGACTGTTAGCCTCCATCGGTTCCGGTCAGTTGCCTGGTGTAGTGTAGCGCTAACTATATCATGCAACTATATCTGTCTTCAAATTCCAGAGACAGGTAACACTTTTTGTAATGAAATAAATATTGAACTCATATTCATAAGCAACTTCCACAACAAAGAAATAACATTTTGTAATAAAAGTTAAAGCTGCAAAAACTATAATATGAGTGATTACTACACAAATGAGACGTAGACCTCAAGCAAATGGCGGTATTTAATTAAGACATCTATGTGCTCCATTAACTGTCTAACACCAAGTAGCCAGCCAACAAGCTCTTTCACCAATTAAGCAATAAAAAAAGAGTCACTACTTAAATTATTCCCAGGTTTTTTCCCCCCCCCCCAAACATTTTGATTAAATTTTATTTAACATAAATTGGAACAATTGAAAACATCAGCAATTACAAAGTTATTATTAAATTATAAATTATTATGGAATGAAATTCTTACCATTTTCAGGTCTTCCTAAAAAGTTAATACATACTCTCATGTCATTGGATTTGGGCGAAAGTTACACCTGGGAAGAATATGGTCTTGATATCCGTGATACATCAATAACTTGGCTCAACGATCTGGAGTCTGACGATAGGTACCGCAGATGGCCTTCTTCGTTTATGGAATTGCTTCGGCCCACATATCCTGGCATGTTGAGAAATCTCAGACGAAACATATATAACTATGTAAGGAAAGATAAGACTGAATTGCTCCTTTACTATATTAAAGATCATTGATGTCTGTAATATTTAAGAGTTCTAATGATATTATGTAAATTATTTTTGCAAAGTTTTTCTTGCATGCGACTTTTCATAAGTGAAACCAATATGATGTTGAATTTGAAATTTTCAGGTCATCATAATAGACCCCACATCGGTACAATCTGGTCCACCGTTAAAGTTGGGTGAAACGTTGTTGAAGCATGCGACTCCAGTGCGCGTTGGGTTAGTCCTAGCGTCAACAAAAGGAGACGCGTCTTTAGAAGCAGCAGTCAGGTCCGCATTTAACTACATAGCACAGGAAAAGAATTCCAATAAAGAGGCATATTATTTCCTTACTCAGGTACATTGCAAATTGAATTCAAATTTATATCTAGCTTTCAAAATTTGGAAAACTTGTTTTTTACCAATTTTATTTCATTTCCTCAGTTACTGAATCCTTCTGGTGATGACGTATTAGATATTAATTATGTGAAGAAACAATTGAAGCGACACGCGACTTCTGGTGCCAGTGTTGAAGACATTATTTCAGAAGATTCCGAATATAACTTTGGACGTCAAATCTCAGAAGAATTTGTATCTAAACTTGGCAGTGACAAGTATCCGCAGGTACATTTCCACATAAATAATAATTTTGGTTTGTTACTGAATCAATTCAGTTCTTTTTTATTTTTTATTGCTTAGATGGGTGGACGAGCTCACAGCCCACTTGGTGTTAATTGGTTACTGGAGCCCATAGACATCTACAACGTAAATGCGCCACCCACCTTGAGATTTAAGTTCCAAGGTCTCAAGTATAGTTACAGTCAGTATAGTACAGGTCAGTTCAAACAATTCAATTAAAAAAAAAACTGGAATGCTTTCGTTTACAGTGAAGCCACTGCCTAACACAACATGAAACAATTTTTTTTTTAACTTTGACTATTTTTCACTCAGGTTTTGATAAATGGAGTACCACTAATGGACGAAGGCCCAACGCCGGTGACGTCGTCGGTCGAGTTACTCGAGGAGTCGCTGGTGACGTCACTGTCTCGCCACACAGCTCGCTTGCAGCGTGCTGTGTTCCGTGGTGAATTGTCCGATATGGATGACGCTGTTGATTACTTGATGAAACAGTCCCATATTATGCCACGGTAAGATAAAACTATTCACATAATATAATATATTATAGTTGTATGGCACTACAGTTACTGTTGCCATTGCATTGCATGAATAGAAATTGGAAATTTCTAGAAGATCCTACTTAGTTATAAGAGTATATTCAAATTATTTCCTTAAATAATTGTTTTTCAAGCACTCAATTAATTATTTTTAACAGGATAAAAAAGCTCAGGAACATTTAACCACACATTTTAGTATCATATGTCATATATGTATGTATGTATATGTGTATATATGTACATATTTATTATAATAATATATATTTCACTCGATAAGTACACCGCGTGTAATTTGATTCTTAGTGATTCTTTTCCACCGGATGTTTGTCTGGAGGAGATCGCTCTTAACGATAAGACCGCCCATTGTAGTTTTTCGTTTGTATCTAATGATTTACATTTTTATTTATTCTGTGTACAGTAAAGCGTTCTCTTTCTGTCTTTCTCTCTCTTACTCTCTGTTATATGTTTGCTTGCTTTTATTTCATCTTTTTTATTAAATAAATATTTGTACAGGCTCAACCGTCGAATCCTCAGTTCAGAAACTTCGCAATATTTGGATTTGACCGGTGCCTCTTCACCTGCCGATTTGTTTACAGAAGATAAAATTCACAAACTATTACATTTAACAGGTAGGAGATTGGAATGAACGAAAAATATACAAATGTTTAACGATATTATGCTATTATGTAAATATTTTTTGTATTAGGACGTGACGCGTTAGCGACTGCTCTACCAATTTTGAAGTACTTTTATAAACCCGGTAAAGTTGAAAAGAAGATAACGCAAACTATTTGGGTGATCGGAGATTTGAACAACCACGAATCCCGGGGACTATTGAGAAACGCTCTTACGTTTATGGTAAATAAATTGTCTAATTTTACGTGCAATACAAATTTTCTTGGGTGAATTAGTAAAAAAAAATGAATACAAATTTTCATTGGTAAATTTGTATATTTGAGTCGACTATTATCAAAGCCGGCAATGTGACTTTTGGATAATTATTGGTAAATCAGAAAAACGAATTATTGACTTTGTATTCCATTGGCAGTCACAAAACTCTTCTGAACGACATCTTAGATAAATAACAGGTTAAGTATTAACCTTTATTTAATGTAGGTTTTGAACCGTATTCTTTGAAGGAGACGATTATATTCAAATCAATCTGTATTGAAATATCAATAATTTTTTTTTGTCCAAATGCACAGATTGCCACCTTTGATAATAGACGACTCATTTGTTCATTGAGTTGCGAGTCGAAATTTTAATAGCACGAGTTGATTTTAAATTATTAAATTCAGTAAAACAGACAAACAGAAATTATTATTAAAGGGTATAAATTAAATTCGAAACGATCATTCAATCACTATTTTTTGTGTAATATTTAGATTTAAATTTTAGTTTACTAAGTAAAATCAAGAAATTCTATCATTTCATGTGTTTGAATTATAATTTGGTTTATAGCACAAAACGACGCGTGTATAAAATGTATAGTTAGCTCGTCATTTATTTTATCCTTAAAAGACATGAACCATTTATCGCAATTTCTACTATTATTTTAAATGTGCAAGTTTGAATGTTTGGATTCTTTTAATTAACTTGCTAAAAAAATCGATGTGATAAAGATAGTACATAGATTAACATACAGCACAATTTTATCCCGCCAATTGACCGAGTATCTGATCAGCAACCCTTTGTTCAGGTAAAATGCAAAGTATTTCATTATTTCTTAATTACATATCCAAGCCCTGTGAAATAACGAGTCACTAGTCTAGTAAATTCATATAGATTCGTTAAAAAGGGTCGAACATACAAATTTATAATGCTATCAGTACTTATAATATATAATTAATGTATTTTTTGCAGAGAGAATCCAGTGGCGTGAGAGTAGCGTTCATACCAAACGTGGACAGCTCAAACGATCAGTCTCTGAATAAAGTAGTGGTCGCGGCTCTTACGACGCTCGAGTCTACGGAAGCCACTAAATATGTTGTAAAATTATTAGAAGACGAAGGTTGTCATGAGAGGAAAGACTGTGATATTTTGGTGAGTCACACAACAAAAACACTTTACTTTAAAGAGTCCTTCACATGGTTTTTTTATAAATAAAAACACAAAAAGCGTACTATTAATTGTTGACCACTCGTTAAATATTTCATGCTATCTTGTTTCATATGTAAGTTAATCATAATCACAGAACGATATAAGGAATTCCTAATTTCGTGCTAGGCATGGTAGGATGCTACTTTGAACGATAACGTCACTTTAGTTATACTATTAAAATTTTACAACGATAGCAACATTTTACTGGTGGTAGGACCTCTTGTGAGTCCGCGCGGGTAGGTACCACCACCCTGCCTATTTCTGCCGTGAAGCAGTAATGTGTTTCGGTCTGAAAGGTGGGGCAGTCGTTGTAACTATACTGAGATCTAAGAACTTATATCTCAAGGTGGGTGGCGCATTTACGTTGTAGATGTCTATGGGCTCCAGTAACCACTTAACACCAGGTGGGCTGGGAGCTCGTCCACCCATCTAAGCAATAAAAAAAACATGTAGGAACAGCGCCCCTAGCGGCAAACGTAGGCAAACGTTCCAACTCCATACAAATTTAAGTTAACTTTTACGGTATCGAGAGCGTTAAAAAATTCGAATTCATTGAGCACACACCGTATCGTTTGCAGCCTGAGATAATACCAGCGTTGAACAAGTATGAGTGGGTCCTGAAGGCGGCTCGTGTGTTGTGCGCTCGAAGCTTCAAGCTGCGGCCGGGAGCTCGGGCGCTGGCGCACAACTCGCGGCTCATCGGACCGTTTCTCGACAACGAGCAGTTTACATTGGACGACTTTGTATTGCTGGAAAGGTAAGCATTTCCATAAATTTTTTTCAAGGGATTTTATGACCTGGTAACTGAGACCTTTAAGTCATATCTTATTTTTGAAAAATGATAATATGGAGTGAAATGAAATGAAGATTATTAATTGGAGATCAACTGGAATGAAATTAAATGAAATGAGATGAGATGATATGGGATGAAATCTAATCTCAGTAAAATGGTAGTCATTTACTGAGATTTTTTCAGTGGACTTTTGGAGGATCCCGAGAAGTTACGTCCAGCGGCTTTGTTTCAGTTTCCCACATTTGTGCACTTTCACAGATATTAAACAGTTAATAAACCACCGTTATTACACATTTAAACCTGAAGAAACACTAAATAAACAAAATAAAACAAATCACACAACCTCACTCCTCGCGTTCCCGCCAAAAAGTCAGCATTTCCATTTCATACAACTAAAGGTACGACTGCAGTCTTAACTTAACATACATAGCATAGAGTCGTAGCCAAAATTAACTATATTAAAATTAATTAATAATAGATAATTAATTATTATTATTAATAATTTCCAAAAAAACTTGCAGCTTTCGCATATGCAAGCAACTGTTTCAATGCTTAAAGATTGGTATCTATTAATAAGTTTATTCGTTCTTTAAGCCTTGGTATGTTACTGTCAAATTGAAATTGCATCTTCTGATAAGCATAACAAGCCTGTATGACTGTTTTAATTCTTCGAAGCCATATGTCTACACTCGGCCCCCAAACCGACGGCAAAGATAGATTAATACGACCGCATTGTGTTAATAATCCATACTCTCTCATCTCGCTTCAATGCTAGGCCAACATTTTCTAATGAACTACTTAAGTCTCATTTAATATTTATCAATAATTGATATTTTGTTACAGATTTAGCAGTCAAATGTATGGCGATAAAATAGCAGGAGTTTTAGACAAGAAAAAAGCGACCATTACTAACGAAGTTACCGATGATGACGGTTCGACTTTACACTTATTAATTATACATATTTTATACATAATATAGTACTACCTACCCGTGCGGACTCATAAGAGGTCCTATCACCACCTGTTTTTTGTTTTTACTCTCTAGAGATTACATAGTTTGGTGTTGGTTTTAGATGAGGAGTCGGTAGAAGTGACGAGTGACATGCGTCTGAAGCTGGTGTCGGTGCTGGGAGGTCGCGAGTCCCGCGCCCGCACCGCGCTGCCGAGCGGACTACACACCGAACATTCGCTCATCGAACTGCCTCCTGTGTACGACAATGAAGCCGCCGTCGAGGTGATCATTGTCGACCTTTAACACTTTTATAAGTTAGATTAAACACAACAGTCATCAACTTATTTAAACAAATTGAATCAATTTATTTACGGCTTTATCAAAGAAACCAGCGAAAAATGTAGTTCTTGCTAAAGAGACTCGTCCTTTTCTGAGGTTTGTTTGTGAGACAAAATAGGTAAAAAAATATGTTCGTACTGTGTCTTACATGAGGCTATCTATTCGTTCAACTACTAAATCTAATTTAAATAGTTTGGACTGACCTTTAATCGAAAGTAGTTTGAAAACAAGAAAATAACACTTGTTCAATAACTACCATGATCAAGAATAATGCATAATATAAAAAAAAACCTGTTAAAAATTACAATTTGCGTAATTACCGGTAATAAAGCATCTTGTGAGCTCGGATGGGTAGGTACTCCGTAACACCAATGCCACCACCAGGCCGTGGGTTCGTTCATCTATATATGCAATTAATATAATCGAACCCGTAGAATGTTATAAAATCTGAATTGTCAAGCTTGAATTTGGTTTTGGAATTTGGCTGATTTGGTTTTAGGTTGTCGCAGTGCTGGACCCGGCGTCGGGCGCGGCGCAACGCCTCGCGCCGCTGCTGCTCGTGCTACGTCGAGTCGTCAATTGTAATATTAAATTGTTCCTCAACCCCCAAGACAAGAACTCTGATATGCCACTGAAAAGGTAAGCTTTTTTTAACCTTAAACAATAAAAAAAATGATTTTTGATTTTTTTTTAAATTTTTTAATAAAATTAATGTAATATTTAATTTAATACAATATTATAACTTTTTGAAGCTATTCTTCTTTTGGTATGTTGGCGAAAATAGATCATCACGTTGTATTTTTAGCGTGTGAACAATTTGAGTTGGTAAATAATTCAATTACGCTAAGGAATGTAATATAGTTACCGATACAGGCTCCTTGATAACAATCAATTCTCAGGTACCACGGGTAGGTACCACCACCCTGCCTATTTCTGCCGGTAAGGATTAATGCATTTCGGTTTGAAGGGCGAGGCAGCCTTTGTAACTATACTGATACCTTAGAACTCATATCTCAAGGTAGGTGGCGGCATTTACATTATAGATGTGGCTGTGAGCTCAGCCACCCACCGAAGCATTAAATATATATATATAGACGCTTGAAAGGCAAACGTGATATACGATACGCAAAAAAAAAAAAATTTCTAGGTGTATTAAAATCATTTCAATACAACAGCTAGAGTCGTTAAAATATAATTTTTTTCAGGTATTTCAACTTTAAAGTAGTCTCCTGTAAAGTTCACGCATTGTCGCTTAGTCACGTTTGCTTTTCAAGCGTCGATATATTATAAATTTAATATAGCACTGATTCTTGTGATATGTGTTGCACAGCTTCTACCGGTACGTGTTGGAGCCGGAGCTGCAGTTCACGGCGGCGGGCGCGCTGTCGGGCGGCGCGCTGGCACGGTTCTCGCGGCTGCCGCACGCGCCGCTGCTGTCCATGGAGCTGCGCACGCCGACCAACTGGCTCGTGGAGTGCGTCAAGTCCGTCTACGACCTCGACAACATCAGGCTCGCCGATGTCGAAACCGTCGTGCACAGGTCGGCTGCCGTCAAACATTCTTTTTTTTTTTTAGTGATTTTGTGAGCTGGTAACTAAGACTTTTAGGTCAAGTCTTATTTTAATTTATATTTTTATTTTTATGAAAAATGATAATATGGAGTGAAATTAAATGAATATGTGATTGTATAGGATGAACTATAATTTCAGTAAAATGGTGGTCATTTACTGAGAGTTTTTCAGTGGACTTTTTGTAAAATCCCGAGAAGTTACGTATAGCGGCTTTGTTTTATTTTCCCACATTTGTGCACTTTCACAGATACTAAATAGTTAATAAACCACCGTTATTACTCATTTAAACCTGAAGAAACACTAAATAGACAATAAAACAAATCACACAACTCCGTTCTTCGCGTTCCCGCCAAAAAGTCCCCGTCATACATTCGATCTTACTTGATGGCGTACAATAAATAAACAAGTTCATAGTGAATATGATACGAACAAGGCCCATCGTTAACAGATCAGAAAGATCGTTTATGTCTATTACGATTTTATAGTAAACATTTTATAGTAGGTAGATTATAGAGATATAAAATAAATACAAATAATTCTGACAATCATGTTAAGATTGAGGAAGTATATAGTGCTTTGTCAACAGCGAATTCGAACTAGAATACCTGCTGTTAGAAGGTCACGCTTGGGACACAACTCTCGGTACGCCACCTCGAGGTCTACAGCTGATACTTGGGACCAGGGAGAAACCCGAACTCATGGACACCATTGTGATGGCGAACCTGGGCTACTTCCAGCTGAAAGCCAACCCAGGGGCGTGGACGTTGCGCCTGCGACCCGGGCGCTCTGAAGAAATTTATGAGATTGTTGGGTAAGTTGTAATAGAAGATGAACATATGTCAAACAAATAGTGTAAATTCCAAAAAGTCTGATGGAACTATACCAACATTGACACAATCTTTGTCTTGTTACAATAATTATTAATGAAATAAAAGTAACTATTTACAGTCAAGTATTGCTGTGTCCTGACCTCTATTCAATATCCTTCATTCTTTATTTTATATTTTTTTGCTTTAGAAGAATTCAAATCCGAGATATGAAATAAGTATCTCAGTATTACTGTGGTAAAATTATTATAAATATCATGTCAAATTACACATAATTTTTTTTGACTTAAAATTTATTAAAAATATTCGCTATTACTATATCGGCATCATGTTCTTGTTTCTGCACAGGCACGAAAACACGGACACGCCGGCGGGCAGCCATGACATACAGGTGCTGATGAGCTCGTTCCGCAGCCACGTCATCAAGTTGAGGGTGAGCAAGAAGCCAGACAAGCAACACCTGGATTTGCTCGTCGAAAATGACGACAAAAACTCAGGAGGACTCTGGAATTCCATTGCGAGGTAGGCCTTATTACTACAGTAGGCGCGCGAGTTCATGTCCATCCTGAGGAATGCGGTAGTGCTGTGACCTAGTTAATTATGGTAATGTCGATAATAACTACATATTTAGTCAACAGCTGTCAATTTGGTTTAATGTAACTTAAGGTAACTTTGTAATTCATGAAATAAAATAAATGTGATAAGTAATTACTTGTTTATTTCTGATAGAGAAACATATTTTTTAAATCCAATTCAATCACTATCAAATGAAAAGACAACCGACAGATCAGAGTCGGAATCAGTAAGTTTCTTTCTTCGGTAGGTTTTTTTCTACCTGAACTTGTTGGAAGCGGAGTAGTCATGGTTAAATAACACAATAGCGTTGGCGTAAATTTTCGATATCGATAAGCGCGCGTCACAACCGTCACGGACAACACTCGACGTCAGACAAATGCGGGCAGGCGGGCGAAGGCGGGGCGAGCTGTCCCCCGCGCGTCGCCTCTTGCCCCGATGGACATGAACTCGCGCGCATACAGTAGATCGAAGAGCTTAGGAGTGCATCATCATTTTAATTGAAATGTGTAATAAGTACAAAAATCTTATATTAAAATGATAAACAGAGAACCATTATCATATTGAAATTTACAATGACAAATTGGATAAATTAAGAATGATTTCTTTAATGTTTATTGTTTCGTTCTAAAACATGAATATTTGAATATAGCTCGTTCGGTGGTGGAGACGAATCTGAAGCTCAAGACGACACGATCAACGTGTTCTCAGTGGCTTCAGGACATTTGTATGAAAGATTCCTTCGGATTATGATGTTGTCTGTTCTTAAAAACACAAAATCACCCGTCAAGTTCTGGTTTCTCAAGAATTACCTCAGTCCATCGCTTAAGGTAAGATTTATGTATATGAGAGATATCCTCGTAAGTTTTTAAAAAGTACATTTTGAGTCTCATTCGAGTATCTCTTTTGCCATATGAACTCACTAAACATATCTAGTTAGTCAGTTTGACTTATATGAATTCATTCTAAATACAAATGTATGTTTTATATATTTTCTATAGCAATTGTTGAATTAGTAATGAAAATAAGGTAAAAAATAATATAAAATAGATACAGTCAGGTGTAATAGGTAATTTATTACACTACAAAATAATTGTTTTTAATTTTTTTATTGCTTAGATCGGTGGACCAGCTCACAGCCCACCTTGTGTTAAGTGGTTACTGGAGCCCATAGAGATCTACAACGTAAATGCGCCACCCACTTTGAGATATCAGTTCTAAAGTCTCAGTATAGTTACAACGGCTGCCCCGCCCTTCAAACCGAAACGCATTACTGCTTCACGGCAAAAATAGGCGAGGCGGTGGTACCTACCCGCGCGGATTCACAAGAGGTCCTACCACCAGTAAAAATTGTAATGTGTGATCAGGATATTCTACCATACATGGCCCAAGAATATGGGTTCGAGTACGAGCTGGTCCAGTACCAGTGGCCGCGCTGGCTGCAGCGACAACGCGACCGGCAACGCACCATCTGGGGATACAAGATCCTGTTCCTGGACGTGTTGTTCCCGCTGCACGTCAAGAAGATTATCTTCGTCGATGCCGACCAGGTAGGACTTTGCAGTATCATTTTTTGTTTAATATTATATATTACTGGATTATTGAATACCCCACTAATCTATACTTCTCTACTAATATTATAAAGAGGAAAGGTTTGTTTGTTTGTATTGAATAGGTTCCGAAACTTCCAATCCGATTTGAAAAATTCTTTCACTGTTTGGAAGCTACAGTATTCTCAAGTGACATAGGCTGCAATCTTTTTTGAAAAAAATTAGGGATCCTTTCTAAAACTCAAATAATGTAACCCAAGGTGTAAAAAAATTACCTAAAATATTATTTACATTGCGTGCCCTGCGAAAACTATTGATGATAGAATAAAATAATGTACTACGACTTTGTAGAACACATTATTAGTTACAAAAATGTCGCGACAGCATATGTCTAACTATTATAGTTATGCTGCAATAAGTGTTCTTTTATTTACAAAAATAAAAGAACGTCAAATATATATCGTTGAAATTTTTGTTATAGACCCGAGCGGAGCCGGAGCGGGCCGCTAGTTAATAATAAATAGCGAAATAATAAATTTGACGATAAAATTTTAACGAATGCTGGCACGTCTGTAGTATTTTAAAATTTTATATTTGTTCAATTCTATTGTTTTTATGGACTGTTTGAAGATTTACCAATATCAAGAATCAGGTGGCAGACGTAAACGATTTTTCTGATTAGTGTGCTTAGTGCGAGGTTTTTAACGTTCTCGATAGCGTAAAAGTTAGCTCATATTTGTATGGAATGGGATCGTTTACGTACGTTTGCCGCTAGGGGCGCTGTTCCAACTGCATACAAAACTGGGTTAACTTTTACGCTATCGAGAACGTTAAGAAACTCACATTAAGCACAAGATCGATTATTGCTGTCGATGGGTCTTTTACGTATCATATAGCTTAGAATCGAATCGATAATACAGCCAAAGGAATATTCATTTTTTCAAAACTTCGCTAGATTTAGTGTTAACTATATAGGTTATCTCTTTTCTATTGTTTGCAGATTGTTCGTGCTGATCTCAAAGAATTGGTGGAATTAGATTTAGGAGGCGCACCATACGGTTATACACCGTTCTGTGATAGTAGGACAGAAATGGATGGTTTCAGGTTCGTTTTAATTTATATTTATCAAAGCGTTGTTTAAATCTTATTGGTTAATTTATTATACTTGAGGTCCCGCAGTAGTCGAAATTCGACTATAATTAATTGGAATTGTAAGTTTGTACACTATTATGATTGTATTTTATACTTCTATAATCACAAATTTCGCCAAGACTACACTATAAAAAATATTAACAAACACAAACAATATTTAATCTATTCTCAATTTGACAACAGACGTCAATAACAAAAGTTTGACAGTAAATATTAAGCATGCATGTGTGCGTCAAATACATGGTATGTAGTGTGTGTAATGTTTTCTTTATCGATTTAATGTATCTTTTATGCATTGTTTAAAAAAAATATTAGCATTCTGCACTTCTTCTCTATATTCTCTATAAGTGTGGAAAAATTTCATACTCCTCCGTCCGCGCAATTTTCGTAGTATGGGATACAAAGTTTTTACTTCACGTATTAATATAATTTATTATATGAGTTGGCTGCAGGCGGGAATGCCACACCATCTTGCTTAGCATCAAACCCGCAATTTATAATTTGCGTAATTCCTGGTGGTAGGACCTCTTGTGAGTCCACACGGGTAGGTACCACCGCCCTGCCTATTTCTGCCGTGAAGCAGTAATGCGTTTCGGTTTGAAGGGTGGCGCAGCCGTTGTAATTATACTGAGACCTTAGGACTTATATCTCAAAGCTAAGTGGCGGCATTTACGTTGTAGATGTCCATGGGCTCCGGTAACCGCTTAACGCCAGGTGGGCCGTGAGCTCGTCCCGCCACCTAAGCAATAAAAAATAGACTCACCCCAAGCCGCACAGTGGGATACTATGTAGGTACTAACTTGCCTATATCTGTCGCAAAGCACGAATTGTTATAGCTTATTTGCTAATTCAGAGCAGTCATTTACAACTGGTAATGATTTAGGTTCTGGAAGCAAGGCTACTGGCGCAATCACCTTCAAGGTCGTAGCTACCACATCAGCGCGCTGTACGTCGTGGACTTGAAACGGTTCCGCCGCATCGCCGCGGGGGACCGCCTCCGAGGACAGTACCAGGCGCTCAGTCAAGACCCTAACAGCTTGTCTAATTTAGGTTAGTACTGATAAATTTTGTATCTTTACAAAATTTAGTCTAGTCAAGTTCTGTTTTTAGGGGAATCGACAACGGGAAGATCTTTAACTCGACCAGTAAAATTGTTCGGAAGATGGACGGTTCGAATATTATTGTTCGAAATTATATAACACTAGCCGCACTCGCCCGTTTCGCTGGGCATTTAAGATTAACATTATTATTTATTGACATTATTATTATTAGGGAGTCCAACACTCATATAAGTATTAGCCTACCCATTAAGTACATGTATTTTCTACATGGATACCAAGTTTCAAGTTAATCGGATGCATGGTTCAGTAGTTATAACGGAACATCCGTAAAACCCACTGTAGATTTTATATATTAGTATAGATATCGTTGCTGTCAAACCAAAATCTGCTATGTGCAAAAACTATTTTGAATTCACGAGTAATAATATTTTCGTATAAAATTTTGTATGAAAGTGAATTTTTAAGAACTATATCAAATGAAAGCTATAGATAAATATTAAAGTTATAGACACATAACAGTTTTTTTTATACAGTAGATAGGGCTGTGAACTATACGAAAAGGTGAAAAAGTAGTCTCAAAAAGTGCACATAGCAGATTTTGGTTTGACAACGACGATATTAAAAACTTATCTGGAAAAGTCTTTTGTTCTGGATATAAATTCAAATTTACCTGCATAATTAAACTGATGATTGTTAGAAGGGTTTGTGAAAGCGCGTGCAGCTAGGACCCAGCAAACTATCTACTTTTTCTGCAAATAATCAAATATCTTGGAATCTGTTATTTGAATTCGTTTTGTAGATCGAACATCTTGTGCCACATGTCCTTACTAGGCGCCAGAACCTCGCAAAGAGTTTAACATCAAACACAAAAAAAAAAAACGATCGGATAGTTGTGATGCCAAAGCGACTGTGGTACTGAACGATAGGGGAACTGTGAGCTCATTGTAAATCTAAAAACAGTTTTCAGTCGAAATGTGAATGTGCCGTTGTAACTATACTTGAGACCTTAGAACTTATATCTGAAGGTAGGTGGCGCATTTACGTCGTAGATGTCTATGTGCTTCAGTAACCACTTAACACCAGGTGGGCTGTGAGCTCATCCACCTATCTAAGCAATAAAAAAAAAGGTTTCGTTTAATAAAGAAAATATTTTTTTTAGATCAAGATTTACCCAACAACATGATCCATCAAGTGGCCATCAAATCGTTACCGCAAGAGTGGCTGTGGTGTGAGACCTGGTGTGACGACGACTCGAAGAAATACGCCAAAACAATTGACTTGGTACGTTACTACGAAGTTCATTGTAATAAATTGACAACGTCAATGTTATGTCAATTTGACATAACCCAATAATTACGATAGTTTTGAAAGTGCATGTTCTTATAATATTTCTTGAAGTTCTGAAGTACTATCCGGCCTTTATTTGTCATCGTTTCATTATCTTCATTCTTGGAACGTGCTTGTTGGTCAGTATTCGTGTCATTACTTAGTGCGGATCACGACATCAACACTGACATCCACATTGAGGCATAAATAAATATAAGTTTTGTTTTGAAATAACAGCTAATCTTTAAACTGAAACACGGTATTGCTCCGCGAAAGAAATGGAATGCTGGTCTTAGCCCATATATATCGCACACGCCTATCTCTTGTACTCTAGACAAGAATAAGAATCGGAAGTAGGGCACGATGAAGATATTTTTGTGTCCGAGGTTGTATACGCATCCGTATCATTTTATTTATTTTTTATTGTCCTTGTAGTCATACGAGCATACGGCTCATCTGATGGTTACCGTCCCCCATGGACTTCAGCAATGCCAGGGGCAAAGCCAAGCCGTTGCCTACCGTTGATCTAGTTTACAAACAAGCACATTGAATATGTAATATCATCTGGCCTAGAAGCGAAGATAAAGAAAACGTTCCATAATAGTTGTAAATGCGTAATAATAATATTTTGCGTTGGTCTACAATTTTTGAGTTGATTTATTTGATTTTAGTGCAACAACCCTATGACTAAAGAAGCCAAGCTCTCCGCTGCGATGCGCATAGTACCAGAATGGAAAGAATACGACGGTGAAGTGAAGGCTTTACAGGCGCGTGTTAGACGAGGTCTCTACCAATCTGCTGACCATGAACAGGTATAAATATTTAATCATTTTATTGTTGCGTAGACGGATGAACAACCGCCCACCTGGTGTTAGGCGGTTAACGGAGCCCATAGAGATGACGTCATCAACGTGAGATACAAGCGGCAATTGTTTTGTATAGTAGTTGTCCCTATAGAGAGAGAGAGAGAGACAGACAGACAGACAGAGGGAGAAAGAGAGTATTCTTTATTGTCTATACTAATATTATAAAGAGGAAAGATTTGTTTGTTTGTTTGTTTCGAATAGGCTCCGAAACTATTGGACCGATTTGAAAAATTCTTTTTCCATTAGAAGACGACATTGTCCCTGATGAACATAGGCTACTTTTTTTTTAATTTTTTTTATTTTATTTTTTTGGTTTCATGTGTGTTTTAATGTTTCCGAAGCGAAGCGAGGGCGGGTCGCTAGTCCATCAATAAACAAATAAACAGTGCTATACATTAAATACAAAAAAGTACAATTGGCAGTCTTATCGCTAAGAGCGATCTCTTTCAGACAACCATCAGGTGGACAAGAATCATTTGGAAACTAATTTAATAGCTGTCCCATACTTCGAACCGTGGCCCAGATAGCTTCTCAGTAGAAATTACCAGAGCGGTACCACATTGTATGGGGTCACAAGACATCCTGCCACCAGTTTTGTTATTTATGTGTGTTTATAAAATATTGAAATATCCATTTTTTTGTGCTTGTTTTAGGAGGTTGAAGTAAATATCGATGTTACGACGTCCAGTCAGTCTACAAGTAAGTACAACTTAATAAAATTTAAAATAATCATGGACATAATAATATGATAATTTGGTCACTATCTAGGATTCCATGTGTTGTGGGAATCAGAGTAATATACCTTGATTTAGATTTTAGATTTAGAGTATTAGATACCTATATTTTTTCCTTTAAATTTTAAACCTAATACGGCTATTAATGCTTCTTGGATAAATTATATTTGTTATTAGTTCCATTTAGATAGAGAAAAAAACCTATTTGATACGCAAATATTTTCCCGATTAGGGAATGGAACCGAGATCTTCGACTCAACTGTAACTACTACGCCAATGATGCACACTTTGTTGTTATTGTTACATTTTAACATTAATAATGATGGTTTATGCCATGATTTATGCACAGAGTATAACCCGTTTAAAATCATCATTATCTTAGGGTGAACCTTAGCCTGGTCCAGTGTGTCTCCACAGACTCCTCTATTCGTGGCTTTCTCCTTCCAGTTTTATTAGTTATTACCAGTTTATGTGGGCCAATATTCTTGATTTTAATTTACAATTTTGTTTGTTTATATACATGTGTAATTCAAGACTGTTGATCGTCATCAATTATAAATTATTTGAGTCGACTATTATCAAAGCCGGCAATGTGACTTTGGACAATTATTGGTAAATCAGAAAAACGAATTATTGACTTTGTATTCCATTGGCAGTCACAAAACTCTTCTGAACGACATCTTAGATAAATAACAGGTTAAGTATTAACCTTTATTTAATGCAGATTTTGAACCGTATTCTTTGAAGGAGACGATTATATTCAAATCAATCTGTATTGACATATCAATAATATTTTTTTGTCCAAATGCACAGATTGTCACCTTTGATAATAGACGACTCATTTATAGAATATTTTGAGGAGATAAAATATTATGATTTTTTTGTATATGAATTGTTTCAGATACTGAGCACGATGCACACACGGAGTTATGATGAACTAAAGCAGTGATATTACAATAAGTAGCGCGAATATTCCATTTTCCCATATGTTTGTGTGTTGGTTGTGGTAAACACGTGACGTCAGTAGATGTGTATGTGTGCAATTACATTTTGTTACATAATGTTTGTATAAGTTGTAAATCTTTAAAAATAATTGTATGATTTATACATACATAATGTTGTTCAATTGGTACTTATGGTAACTAAAATTTTAATTCGGTGCCATGTTCTGTCTTTCAAAGGCTATGTTTAATGCATTACCAAACTGTATAGGGTAAAACAAACTGTTATTGACATGAAACTAGCTGAGTAATTTGCTCTCTGCCATTTGTAATTCAGAAAATAAGATTTGTTTCCATTTCATTATAAATATATTTGGAAGGAAGAAAAGTGATGGCGTTAAGTTTTGTATAATATCTGAACGTCTATTATTTTACATCAATTATAAATTTGGCATGAACAAGATGATATTATTTAAGGCAAATAAAATAGCATAAAAATTTTAAGTGTTTTTTTGATCCAATTGTCACTTATATAATGTCAATATTTGTGACAGAATGTTTGATTGACAAACTACATACAGGTAAATTGATTCGTCATAATAAAAATCTTGCTTTCTTCTTTTGTTAGATAATATTCGGATAAGAAAAGTGATGATGTTCTAGTTTTAAGTATTCGAATTATACAATTTGTAGATGGGTCAAAAGCCTTTGGCCGTTGGAATTTTTGTTATTATAATCATTCTCAGTAATGGTACATATGTTCCTCGACGCGGTTTGTGAAACATCTTCTACAAAAAACAACAGTTTGTTAATGTACACTTTTTCTATTTCCTTAGAAACATTGTTTTATTTGATAATTCTTTGACGTCGCTTGTAAGTGAAGCCAATGACTCGTAAAACCGAAATCACAACTCAATACCCGAATTTCTAACAATTTCAACTCGAAACTAGATATTAATTTAAAACAAAATACTAGTTTAAGATAATTATAAGCTACGTAGCTTGAAATGTTCATTGGTGTTCCCATGGTGTTCCTGATACTTTTGTTCTCTTGTCAAGCAAAATATGTACTTTATTTACCAGTGTGTAAGATTTTATTATTTTGTAGTTCATGTCATTTCGTAATATGAACTTGGTAAACAAATGCAGCATTCAAAACAAAAACAAAACATTCATTAAATAAGACGCAAACTAATCTTATCTTGATCAGTTTAAATGTTTTGATAAATTTGAGTTTTGTAACTAGTGTAAGGCTATGACGTCGACGACTAATGGATGTACCCAAAGTAATGATTACACGGTGGCGTGGCTATTTACGTGGTGTAAGTAAAAGTTGATAATATTAAATAAGGAAATTTAATGCATTTTATAAACTTATCGCTTAACTCAGACGGTATCGGACGACAAACAAAGAATCGAGTACTAAATTGCTTTGCTTGAATGATTTGTGTGTCTATTCGATTTCACTTCTCTCATATTTCTGTCTATATTAATGTCTCCTATAAATGATTAGGGGCAGATTTTCGATCTTTACCTCCTGATCATTTTTAGTACTGTAGCCGATTTTGTATTTAATAATCGGATAAAAGTATAAACATTACACAGGCCAACAACACTATGACCCTATTATTTTATGATTATCCAATATTTGGTTTCGACGACTATTCATCGTCAGAACGAGATCTTGTGTTATTGATGTCATGTGAGTCGTCCTCTCTCCTTTATAAATCTCGGAAACCGTCTCGGCCAAGTGATTGGCCTACACAATAGTCGTAGCCGCTAGTTTCCTCTTTAAAAGATAATAGCAATCAAACATTAGATTAAGATCATAACTTGTTCACTTTTTTATGATAATTTTACATGAAAGCATTCACAGCTCAATATTTTTAAGATTTTCTTATATGTTTAGAGCAGAATTTATGTTTCGAAACAACACATAAATATGCTTTGTTTTTCAATTTTGTAATTACTCCGATCAATAAACTATAGTAAATTTAAAGCAGATTTTTTATTGAACTAAAACACGTTTCCAATTAAGAATTTATTTACAGTACATATAGTCTAAAAACTACTTTAGATGAACACCTAATAGCTACATGAAAGAAAGAACTACACGTGTTATCACGACAAAGTTATTTTTAACAAACAGACTTATTTAATTTAAAACACTTTCACTCGCTATTACATATTATTTTCATACAATACTACGACACATTCAAAAATATGTACACGGTTAATTAAGATTTTTGATAGGATCCAAGTTTTATCTTTAATCTCGTACTGATCACGATCGTATAATTAAAATATTATTTCTTTGAGTAAATTTCAGGTGGTCTATTTGATATCAGTGGTAGCGGTAGTTAATCAGAATACAGTAGATTGGGGGGAATAGAGACTAAAGTTAGAATAGGGACAAATCTTGGATGTCACAATACGTTTGTTGAGTTGTTAGATTTAACTTTGATGAACTGAAAATGACTTTTATTTAATGTTTAAGAATATTAAATAATTTAATTTAGTCATCAAAGTTTTGTAACTCACTAAAGATATTAAAAAGTTAATTACCTAAAGTTAAGTACCTACAACTAAATAGTGCCAGCCCTATCGAAAAATGATTGTCCCTATTCGTAACCTGATTCACCCCAAAGCCAAGGTGAATCGGGTCAAGCTAGCTTTTTTCAGTTTTTGTGTATATTTTGTAATGAACTATGTGTAATAAACGCATCGTATAGAAACATTTTAGCCTCCGGAACCATATAAATCTGAATTTTATTGGTATTTCTCTAAGAAAAACCATTGAACATTTGTGTCGGATTTGGAAAGAGTCCCGGTTCCCCCCAATCTACGGTACGATAATATGGATTCCTTAAACATAAAGTCAATATAAATTAGGTTATAGGGTAGGGTTGTAGAATTTACGTCTCCAACAAATTTGGTATAGTCTTACATTTAAAGGAGATGACAAGTCGGTGTTTCTACGGGGCGATAAAAAGACTACTATCACTTTCTGAGAATTTAGTTAATTTATGCTATTTCATTTAAGTAATTATTTATAGAGGTAAGTCTGTGTACATTCGTCCACGTTCTAAGAGATTAAGATGTTTTTTCATAATAATTAATAGTGTAATCTCGTTACAGGAATTTTACGAAAAGCTTGTTCACATTATAGCTATAAATTTATATACTATTTTTTCAGTATTTGTAACATATTTTGTGTTGCCTAGGCTTGGGTTGCTATACATACATTTTAAGCATTATCTTATTGTCAAGATTTAAGAAAAATTTAAAACAATACATCTTTCGGGAAAAGAATACACAAATTCTAAAAGGTTCCAAACTGAAGGTAAGCTTGAACCCAATTGATCAAAAGTCTAATTTCTAAAGTATTTTTTAAAAGTTTTCTAAAAGTAATAATTAATTTTTTTTTATAATTTATTTATGCCCAACAGCTACAAGACCTTACAGCCTAGCTTAAATATAATTTCTACGTAAAGAGTACGTAAAAAATAACAATATTCAATTACATGAAAAATTTACGAAGCGAAACGACCTGAAGATTATTAATTTAAGTCTTTGAATAATTGGGATGATGGGAGATATAAGTTCTAAGGTCTCAGTATAGTTACAACGGCTACCCCACCCTTCGGACCGAAACGCATTACTGCTTCACGGCGGAAATAGGTGGGGTGGTGGTACCTACCCGTGCGGACTCCCAAGAGGTCCTACCACCAGTGAATGAAACAAAGACTCTGTAAATGATTCATATTTACTACGACTTTTTCAGTGGACTTTTTGGAAGAACCCGAGAAGCCACGCCCAGCGGCGTTGTTATATTCTCTCACATTTGTGCAATTTTGCACAATGCAAACCATTGAATTACACATTTAAAACTGGAGAACTAAGTTAACAAAATAATGCAATTCACACAACTTCGCTCCTCGCGTTCCCGCCAGAAATCCCTGTTAATTTTTATTTTATTTTGAATTGCTAAACCCAATAAAAGTAAGTTTACGAGTATTCTTCGTTATTCATCCAAGAAGCAGATTATCAGATGAATCCTAGAAAATTAATTCGACGATAACTGAATTTATAGATGTTCTACTAACCTTTTACTACAAGCAGGCAAGTAAATACTCCCTCGCAGGGAACTTTTAAAATTAAGTTTATTTTTAAGGAAATTATATCGATATGTAGAAAGATCTAGATTTAATTTAAATAACTAATTAAAATTAATTTCTAGACTTACTAAGAATGGCAAATTATGAGGTAGATATAAATCAAGTTTTTTATTTTAATGAAACCTAAATTCCTCTACAAATATAAGTAAATATTTACATCTGTGCGCATGTTGACTAGTAACGTACTTTATGGAACGAGATACCGTCAGCTCGTAGTGGTATCTAAATGTTGATTGCCACGTAGGTCACCGATTCCCTATGTGACGCACTGAAGTAACTATATCGTATTTTTAAATAATCTTTGGCAGTTAAGTTTTTATGAAATCAATTACACAACAATTAAATATTTAACAAATTTAGATGATAGCTGTTAAGAAAGGACGCAAACTTTACGTGCCTGTTCGGTATGTTTCCGGCGCGCTTTGATTTTGCACTGTGCACGTCAATGTTACAAAGAACAAAATGAAGTCATTCAAATTGATGTAAATCTCTTTATTTTGACGCAAACGTCCAAGAAACTTATTGAACAGGCGCTGAGCTAAATGAGAAAACTCTAGATGCATAGTTGCGACAACAGTTCAGTTGCAATAGTGTTCTTCGCTAGTGATGCGACATAGCTGACAGTCGACTCGGCAGCACCAGTGGTACCGACAGTGGCAGCGCTCCAGGCGCGTCCCCCGCACCGCCCGCCTCCCCCGCCCGCAACACAGACGCCCGCACCCCCCCGCCGCACTGCCCAGCGAAGCGTTACAAGACCTGCATGAACGGATTTTTAAGATAAATTTGCTTACATAAAAGTTACGAACAATAACATTCAAACCGTTGCGACGGTTTATCCAGCAATTTCGTCCGCTCGGTGGAAGATCTTTTCTTTGTCGTTACTCCCAAAGCTTTATGTATCTTCGGTGGATTCACATATCCCTATACTGTCTCTTGGTTAGTTAAACATGTACCCTGTTAATTCATTAAATCTATTGGTGTTATTTTAAATGCTAAAATGCATATATTAGTGTGTTCTTCTGTCACATAACCAAACCGACATTATTATTTGCATAAAGAGAAAATTTATCTGACATCAGTAACATTTCAAACAGAAAAAACGCCATTGACTAGTGATTTGGAAACTTTTTTTTTATTGCCCTTGTAGGCAGACGAGCACACGGCCCACATGATGATGAGTGGTTACCGTCGCCCATGGACTTCAGTAATGCCAGGGGCAGAGCCAAACCGCTGCCTACCGCTTAATACTCTCCACAAGCCTCGTTTGAAGAAGGAAACTTATCTCAAACTTAACACGAATTAGTACATAGTTAGTTGACACACCTGCCATGCGTGCCCAACGAGCCAGCGGCTGAGTCGGGCTCGCAGTAGTCGGGGCTGGGCGTGACGTAGCGCAGGCGCGGCTTGGCGTGACGCGCGGCGTGACGGCGCGGGCGCAGCGGGCCAGCACGTGCCGCTTCGCCCGCCAGCGCGGCCGCCACACGCGACAGCGGCGGCAGGGCGCGCCAGCACGTGCGCACCGAACACGACCCCGACACGCCGTGACATGTACACTTGGTACGCATGCCGCTAGATACGGCCTGTCGAATATCACACGGATTCTCTTAAGTACCCGTATAAAACAGTAAGCATTGTTGAGATATACTCATATTGTATCTACCTCTTTAATAAATTTCATTAAAAAAATACTAAAAAATATTTAATACGCTTAACCTGTTTATATAAGGTTATGGAATATTATTTAGTAATTTTTTTCAAAAGACCAAAGGAACCTTAATTTTACATATACCATACAATTATATTTTCGATTGTATTTCTTTTAACATCTTTTGCACTAGCAACATTACCAATAACAATTTGATATGAGTTGCGTATATCTTAATTGAAATTGCCGAGAATATAATATCTAATGTAATAAACAGAATTATTTAGTACAAGTAGATTCAAGACAAATATTCTCGTTGTCACGTATAAATACGAGGTTAATGATGTACTTACTTTCCGTCCGAATCTTCCATTTATCAAATTCGCTGCGGCGATTAGGGGACGTAGCCTTTCAAGTCGAGTCCTTAAATCTACTTGCGGGTCAAAGCGGGGGTCGTCAGCTGCCATCCGATATTCGATGTTTCGATATCTGGAACCTCTGTCTTCAAATTCGTATCTGTCATAGAAATTTTATTAAATCACGTTGATAAATACTTAAACATCAAAACTAATATTTTTCTTATTTTTTATTGCTTAGATGGATGGACGAACTCATAGCCCACCTGGTGTTAAGTGATTACTGAAGCCCATAGACATCTACAATGTAAATGCGCCACCCACCTTGAGATATAAGTTCTAAGATCTCAGTATAGTTACAACGGCTGCCCTACCCTTCAGACCCAAATGCAATACTGCTTCACGGCAGAAATGGGCAGAGTGGTGGTACCTACCCGCGCGGACTCACAAGATCCTACCTTCTTCTTCTCAGTCGTTCACTCCTGGCGGAGTGGTCGTGGTTACATAAGTCTTAATATTTGGTTGCGGCTTTTGAGAGACTTCTCCATCTTTCTCTATTTGTGGCGGTACGTGTACACTCAGTAAGGGAACACTTCGTAGAAAACTTAACCAAGTCTGTCCACCTTGTGGGTGATCGGCCGCGAGAGCGTTGACCGTCTACTCTTCCTTGAACCACTAAACGTTCCAATGACCTTTCATTACGAATGATATGTCCAAACATATTAAGGATTCGCAATTGCACAATCGACGAAAGCCTTTGTTTGATTTGGAGCTCTTTGAGGATGGATACATTAGTGCGGTAAGCAGTCCATTTTACCCTCAGCAAGCGTCTCCAGCACCCCATCTCAAGGGCGTCAATCTTTTTACGACATTTTTGATGGATCGTCCATGTTTCTGCTCCATATAGGAAAATAGGAAATATTAAGCACCTCATTTAAGAACTTTGGTGTTTTTAGTTATACGGCGATCTTTCCATATTTTTGTGAGCTTTTCCACGGCTGACGTGTCACGGGTCAGGTCCTACCACCAGTAGAAATAATAATTGAAGCGATATACATTCATTAGCCATAAACTGAGAATAACGTCAAAATTCGTTTATTAATAATTTGCGGTCCGTCGATACCACAGTGATGTCGTATACAATGAATCGGCCAACAGCCAATCACACCACAGTAGTGTCGTAAGCACATCTTCGAAATTTCATGAAATTAGGGGAATAGGACTGAGAACTTACGAGACCTAACGATGAGATTAGTAAAACTCAACAATTTCCCGATAATGTCAAGAAAGGCCGGCAAAAAGTCAAGTAATCCGAATTAGCGTTGCCGACGTCAAGCGAATAAATTTTTACGAGATGTGCGGGCGGCAAAGTATTAAGATTACGATTAAGATTAGAACTACCAGAATTCATAGATATTACGACGTGAAAGCCGCCGTCCACCTTGAGACATGTTGGTAGAGACCCCAATTGTATTGTATAACGGCTGTCCCACCCTTCAAACCGGAGCTAATGATTTCTCTACTCCTACGAGCTCGTGATGTTTCCTATCAACAATAATGTTGATTAATAATCGCTATGTGATGGTATAATACAAAGCTATTTACGCAGAGATAAACTTTTAAGTTGAATAATTAATTATACCTAATACATTGTTACGAAGTTTGAATCGGTTTCTTGTATATTATAATCCTATTGATAATTAAAATAATTACTTAAAATTAAAACTTTACTGGTGGTAGGACGACTTGTGAGTCCGCGCGGGTAGGTACCATCATCCTGCCTATTTCTGCCGTAAAGCAGTAATGCGTTTCGGTTTGAATACTTGACATCTTAGAACTTACATCTCAAGGTGGGTGGCGCATTTACGTTGTAGATGTGTATGGGCTCCAGTAACCACTTAACACCATGTGGGCTGTGAGCTCGTCGACCCATCTAAGCAATAAATAAAAATGCAATAAAATACGACATAGGCAAACCTTGGTCTTGGTCTGAACCGTTTCCGTGTGGGTCTGCCACGTCGGGGAGAGCGTGGGAGGCGCTTCCGTCCTCGTCGACCCTTTCTTCTAACTTTCGCAGATTCAGTAGTGTTTTCAGCAGCTGGCTGATCATCCACCAATATCACTATCGGCGGTATTGTTGTCGTCTCAAATGTAGTTGTAGTTGGCAATTCTGTTGTAGTTTCCGTTTCAAAAAAGTCTTCGATTTTTCCATCTCGCACGTCTATCTCGTGCATATCAAGAAATTGCTTAGAAAATCTAAAAATAAAATATTATTTAAAACTACTATACTAAATAAAAGAGAAAATTCAATAAATTGATTAATTGGTATGTAATAAATTCGATTGAATTCATCGGTGGAAGGAAGTGTTACCTATGTTCCAGTATGCTTTTTATTTTCGACCCAACAACGTTACAACACGTTGTTGGGTCCGTATGGGCTCCTGTTACCATTTAACACCAGGTCGGCCTAGTGTTTGTTCAATGTTTAAGCAAATACTTATACAAAGTCTCGCATGTATTACATAATAGCTGTTCTTAAATCAGAAAAACTCATCACCTCACGATAGAAACAAGCTTATACATACCTACTACCTGCACGAAATTACGAAACACATCCACCATTGCAAAGAATGTTACGGAGACTACATCCCATTGACATCGTCACTAAATTACTTAAAAATTCACTGAGCTCATCTGAATATTGACGTTATTTAAAAAGACGCATACCTCTCAGCCCATTGGAAGTTATCACCGCAACCGCCCCATTTAAATCTAGCGTACGGTTCAGCGGGAGACAGTTGTGCTTGTCTCGGTGGGCGGGGTGGAGCCCGTGGCGGAGATGCACAGGAACAGGCAGGTAAAGAGCCCGCAGCGCAGGCCCTGGCCAAGGACCAAGCCAAGGCAGCTGCTGACATCGCATACACGTAGGCCTGCTCGCGAGTACCTGCAATGAAATTATCAAAGGACATACATAATTTGAGAGTCTGTTTGAAGTGAAACTTCTAATGCGACTTCCAACAAGGTTGCGTTAAACGTTTAACGCTAACATACTAGAAAGAGACAGAGCGAGAGTGAATGCGTGGCACTCGAATGCATACGCATAGTATACCTGTTACAGGCCAGCGCGAGCGTTAACAAAGAGAAGCGTCCAATATTTTAAATGATGTATGTATTTAAAAAAAATATATGTATTTATTTTTCTATCTATAATTTAAAATATCATCTCTTATACACAGCATTCCCTATTACAAAAGCAATCTGATTTAAGGATGAAAAATGAAGAAAACCACAATACTACACATCGAAAAAGAAGTTTCACTTCATTCACGTGCACCAAGTTGCACGTGCACCGTTTTTTATTTTACCTACTTTTTTGTAATTGCTATTTTTGTTATCACTATTAGAGAACGAGCCCACAGTCATCTTAGTGTTGTTTTTTTAATTTTTTTATTACCTACCACAGACCCCCTGGTGCTAAGTGGTTACTGGAGCCCATAGACATCCACAACGTAAATGCGCCACTCACCTTGAGATGTAAGTTCTAAGGTCTCAAGTATAGTTACAGTCACAACGGCTACTCTACCTTTCAAACCGAAACGCATCACTGCTTCACGGCAGAAATAGGCAGGGTGGTGGTACCTACCTGCGTGGACTCACAAGAGGTCGTACCACCAGCGACCCAGCTTGAGAAACAGGGTCGAAGTCACAGTCGTGTTATATAACAGCTGTCCCACTCTTTAAACCGGAATACATTATTGCTTTGCGACAAATACAGACAGATTGATTGTACTAATCCGCGAGATTTTACAACACACCTTACCACCTCATATTTCAACTTCTTTATATTTTATTATTACTAATTAACTTAAATAAATAAGTGTTTTCAATAAGGGTATTTAGAAGATTTTTGGAACCGAAAACCTTTCTCAAATAAAAATAGGGAGTTACCGAACGTGGAGACAATGAACCCGAGGTTAACGGTAAGCAGTCGACCGTGCGGGACTTTATGCGTTAATTTTTATGGTAAACCAAAGCAAATCATCCCACGTTACATTCAGCCTCAGGAAATAAACCTGTCCACCTGTAAGCTTATATAACGAAAATATACCGCAAGCGGAAGATGCAAAATATCTTGGCATACATCTGGATCGAAGATTGACATGGCAAAAGCACATCTGGTCTAAGCGAAAACAATTCGACATAAGGCTAAGAAATATGTACTGGTTGACTGGACGGAAATCCCAACTTTCGCCAACAAGTAAAATTTTAATTTAAAATACCATCTTAAAGCTAATATGGACATATGGCATACAGCTTTGGGGAACTGCCAGCAATAGCAATGTCGAGATCCTTGAAAGGTTTCAAAATAAAACTTTCAGAACAATGCTAAGGGCCTGGCCACAGCTACTGGCGGTGCGTTTTGCGGTGCGTTGCGAGGCGCGGCGGGCGGTGTGACTTGCGGGGGTATGCCACAGCTAGACTAGTTGCGGCGGCGGCGGCGTCAGAGGTGCACGTATTTAGAAAGTCCTATCAAATTTCCCTTTCAAAAATGGCACGATATTACCTTGAAATAAGTGCGTTCTTAGCTGAAGATATTATTCAATCAAGAATAGGAGCGCACCCAGTTAGAAAAAGAGAGAACTTGGCGAATTTCACCCTATTTATTATTATATTAGGAATATTAGGAATATAAGAACTATCCCGATAAATAGATTATTAATAGATTCAACCTTCACAGAGATTACCAGGTTCAAATCTCAATTTACCATACGTGTTAATTGCTGATAAAGCCTATCCTCTTAAAAATTATTTGATGCGCCCATATCCACCGGGTGGTTTAAATGCGGAACAAATAATTTTCGACAAGACATTATCCCGGGCAAGTGTCACAATTCAGTACGCGTTTGGTATTCTAACTAATAAATTTCGTATTTTTACGAAAAGTGTAAAGGCAAATAAAAAGCACGCGACATTGTTTATAAAGGTTTCGTGCTTCAAAAGAAAGAGATGGAGACAGAAATGCAGATTTTCAGCAGTTTGTTTCCCAGTTTGGAGACTCCAATATTCACAATAGCGTACCCAGATCAAGACGGAATAGTCGAGCAACGGTTCAAGCATCTAGAATACGAAATCAATTCAAATTACAAATTTTATTTCAATAATCCTATCCAAGAGTAACTACGAAACCATTAGTACCAGAAAATTGTTGTTTTATTTCGTCCCACATTTTTTTTATAACATGCCTATATTTATGATGTGGATGTTTTGACATCCATATTTCTGGTCTACTCAGTATTTCACTAATGAATTGTTCCACATCCATTATATTTTATTAGCTCAACGCGCGGTAAAAACAAAATGATTTGTTTCGGTCGCGCGATGCCTCAATGCGTCCACCGACACCGCCGCGCGCGCCGCTCTGAACTGTGGCCGCCTCCATATTGTCTAGTACATTTGTTTCACTCGCACATGGCGCAGCTCGTCGCCGCCAGATGTCACGCGCCTCTCACCGCGCCTCGCAACGCACCGCAAAACGCACCGCCAGTAGCTGTGGCATACTTCATAGGTTGTCTACCATTTGTTTTCGCCGCTCCCGCTTGCCGCGCCTCACGACGCACCGCAATTCGCACCGCTCTCGGCTGTGGCCAAGGGGTAAGAATACCGCATTACATAAGCAACAAGATCATACAAATGGACCTAAATATTCCCACAGTGAAAGAGGAAATAGTAGCTTACAGCAAAAAATACCAAGCCAGGTTATCGATACACGTCAATAAATTGGCGTCGGACCTAGGAGGCACAGGAGCAGTGTAGTTTACTAGATTAAGGAGGCACAGTATACCTACCTTACAGAACAGAAATTAAATCTAACAATAAAAGATGAAGGTTTCACTGGACATCTGATTCTGTTTATATATCTATTAAGAATAAATTCAGCCAGAGGAATAGCTCATTGTTAACTGAAAAACAGATCGCTACGAGACATTAAAACAAAGGAGAAAAAAAATATATATGGTGGATTATGGTTTATAATCATGGCTGTGTAGAATATACGTATGTACATCACGGTTTCCGACTATGTTTCACTGATCCCCTATGTCCGTTAAGCTCGCGCTTATTGACTTTAATCTTTTAGTTCCAGATTCGTTGCAGGCTTACGAATTATTAAAATTTGTGTTCTATTATTTGTGCTCAATAATTCATTTTTTTGATCGCAAACAGTTGCAACGTACCTAAATACAATGCTAAGAGTGTCTCGAATAAAATTGCCGTGACATGAAAGTCATGAAATTTCGAGCATAAGCTTCACAAATAAAAAGGTTTTTGATACTATCTAAGATGTTCTTTGAAAAGAGTAATTACATTCAGAAACAACTCGATCTTGATATTTCCCGCAGGCTAGTCGCTGAGCGGAGGCAAACAATAGCGCTCGATGAGCTTATCGCTAGCTATCGCTAAGAGCATCGGCTAGCACGGGACGCGAGTGAGTGCACACGGCTACCACTGAATGACGTCTCCCTACCTAAACCACCCCCATATCACCGGCCCTACACGTTTGATTCATGCGTATAATTAAATCTTTTGTTCGTATCGCTGTACCCTGGGCCTCAGAGCCTCGCTGATTGCAAAGTAAGGCGATCCCGATAGCCTTTTTGATTGAACAGAACAGAGATAACATTCACTGTCCGTGAACGCGATTTCTTCTCATCAATAAAGATAACGATCGATTTCTAAATGTAAAAGCAATCAGAAAAGTTTTTAACTTGTCTAAAAGATGTATCTATAACCAGACGAAGTTTCCGAGTAATTAATATTTTATAAGTAAGTACCGCATTAAACTAACGGCGAGTTTGGAAATATGACTGTAGCAGCAGTAGTAAATTTATACATTTTCAAAGTAATTGAGGCGGTTCAATTATTATCGTTTATACTTTAACGATTGTCAGTTCCTAGATTATTTTATACTCGGATTCAAATTTAGATGTAATAAAATTAGGTATGGTTTTTGGTGTATTTCAAAATTAATGGTGTTCTGGTTGGTGGAATTAATGGTAAATTTTTGGTACACAGCTATGACAATCGGTAAGCCTGAAATTATCTTTATTGCGCTTACGGACAGTTAAATGTAATAAATTCAATCAATTACATATTTTTTTGCGCCATTTTCAATTTACAATATCGTGATGATATTAGCGTCGTGTGTAATCTTGTCATTAGTTCCGACTCTGTGCACAAAAGACCTAGAGAAACAATTTAGTTTTCTTTAACTCAGGACATCGGTTCTCAGATCACATCTCAGAAAAAAAATCCTTTTTAGAAAAGAAGAGCTTCTCTCACACAAACGCTATATGAACAGCTATGAGAAAGCTAGGATAAAGATTTGGCAAATTCTGTTTTCGTAAAACCTAAGATGTGCTTTTTAATGATTCGGAATCTAGTTTTATCAAAAAAAAAAACCGACGGAATGTACAATGAAAGGGAAGAGGGCAAAGTTACTGCAAAATGTCTTGTCGACTTCTCTCCATAGAATACCGCCTTACAGAATCGTTTTTAATTTCTATCAGACGAATAGAACAAAGAAGAAAAATTACTTAAAAAAAATTGGTCTCCACATTTTCTTACCCTAAAATCTGTCGTTCTAGGCGCAAATCTACTGAATAGGCTGAAATTTCTGCTACTGAACTTGGCTAAAAAGGAAGAATGTGACAATTTCCTATTTATTTTTTTATCTATTTCAGTTTTCAAGCAATAAAGCTTATGGCATTGACGTTGTGAGCTCCCTAAATAACCATATAATATCACGTACTTGGTAAGATATTTGCTTGTCTTAAACAAAAACAAAAACAAAAAAGCCTGCATTATAAACAAAATAATATTAATTATAGCGATCCGGATTGATTAAATTATTGTGAAGAATCGATAAGTTTCTAGGTAATGTCTACTACCGTTAATATTCAATAAAAAGTATAAAAGTCTCTGTAATTCATCGCTTCCACTGTATTAAATGAAAAGCTATATTCTGTTCGAAATTACGAAGGCCGCTGTAGTTATTTCCTTCGTAAAACTTTTAATTAAAATGTATCAAGTCGGGACCGTTCCAAAGGTTCTTGTCGGTCTTATTGGTTGTAGCCGACTACGTTCCGTGTCAATTAATTTCCTAAAGTGGTTAGACGGACGTTGAAGCGGTGAACGGTGACTAAAAACAATGCTTTGTATTTTGCAGCCGGTGGCTTGCATCCGGCACTCGCTGCCAACAACACGACATCGCCGTCTACGCCAAAACTTTAAAAACTTGGCCATTGTTTCTTTGCTTTTATATTCTTCATTTTTTTTATTTTTGTTTTTCCCTGTTTAAACGAAGAACTTCGCTGTCTGGAAGGTTCGGACTGTTGTTTTTTGCTATAAAAAATTCACTAGATGTAACTAACTACTTGCGGTAGGGCGCATTGTGAGCCAGCACGAAAGAGTTCCGTCATCCTCACCTTTCTGTATAGCATAGCAATTCAGACTGCGTGATATCTTCTGTAAATAAATAACCTTTCGGAAACACTCCACACAAAAAACAGTACTCCTTCGAAGCTTAATTATAATGCCTTGTCGTTTAAAAGACGGCTTAGATTTATCTATGACCGGGATTAATAATAATAGAGTAATAATTTCAAAATTAATTGAGCAAAGAGTGATAAATATTGTTTATGTGTCATGTAAATAAAGCAAGTGCTGGAAGCGGAACGATACGCTATTGTCTAGTTAAAAAGGGTGCTGTCGTTCCGCCGGAAGCTTCTGCACAATGTATAGCATTTAATATAAACTCTTATAGTTTAAAGATCTTAATTTTATGTAATTAAATTTAATTACGGACAACAATAGATACGATTGTTTATGTGCCGCTTTTGGTATCTAAGACATATTAGATACAGGTAGTGATGATTTACATTGTCACTTCTATGTATACCTAAAGACGGAAGGAAAATCAATAATAGCCTCGAAATCGTCTAGTACGAGTATTACAAAAGACGGTCTTCATACGTTTATTGAAACCAATAATATAAGCCGTGTACTAATCAAATCGCGTAATCTACTTCCTCGTCTTTCGCCCATAGTATTGATAACTTACTCTTATTATCCTGTCGAGCTTTCTACGCCCATTTTTTTTCTATTTTGAGTATCTGTAGTATATCTCATGCTATGTTAATAATACTCATGTCCTAATTACGCTCCGAAGTTATCATGCCTTCCGGTTCACCGAACAGGATAGGTCTTATTCCAATGTAACTGAAACTTTGTCTTTGTTTTTATAAGAGTAACGACGATATTTACGCTGTGGTGTTGTATGATTTTCAAAGTCAGGATTATCACAAGATATCCCGTGGGCTCGACAATCTCCGCTAATAAATAAGACATTTACAAAGAAAGTATAATAGATGGATGGGTAGTGTATAGAAAAAATTTAATAAATCTCCAAACCTGTTAGTAAGTCAGGGGTAAACTTAGGTGCGAGTTCAATGGATGAGCAGTTCCATCTTTCCCCAGCGTGAGCCGCGAGGCAGGCAGACCTGGCAAGTCGTGCGGCTGCAGCCACGTGGGGCATGGCAGAGTGATGGCGGCGGCATGCGCGGCTTTGTTCGCTCCATAGTACTCCGCTGCGCCGCGACTCCAAGCAGTCATTTTCCGTCCAATTACCTTGACTCTCGTGCAGAGCTCTGAATTAAAAATATATAAGAATTTACGTTGTCTCCTCAAATACTTTTTTGTTTTAAGATATAAACGTGGCAAGCTTCATCGTTTCTGCCTTTGAGATTGATCGAAGAAATTATTTTTTGAAAATCAAATAAACTCTAATATTATTGTATAATTAATTAATTTAGAATTGATGTAAAGTTTTATGTAGAAGCTACTATCGTTAGAATTTTGACATTCAATAAGCATGTTTTGTGACATACCTACCTGTTAATTTTAAATTAGAAAGATTCAATATACTCGTATGTTTGTATGCTATTAGTTGTATTGTCAAGGAGTGTGGCGTAAACCACTTTACATAAATGGGCCGTGAGTTCATTAACCCATCAACGAAGCTATAAATAAATAAAAATATATAAAAGAAAATACGTATTCTACGTTTAATATTTATTTCATTATTCGTAAGTACAATTGAGTATTCTTGATTAAAAGTTTTATTTAAAAAAATCACATAATTTATTTGTTAAATTTATTGAAATGGCAGTGTCAAATGTTCGCTAACGCTTAAAAAAATTAAAAGTCTTTAATACATTTTTTTGTCTTTCGAATCTACATTTTGAACGTTTAATTTTTCAGATCGTCTTGAAGTTTCTGGTCGTTGTCCGCGGTGGAACGCCTCGCACATATCGTATAGGTAATTTGGAAGGAAGTCCGCTGACTCGCCTTCTCTACGGCGTAGCACGCGGTATGCGTCTCGAAGCGTAGGCTTCGGAGTCAGCCGTAGCTCCAGCTCTACGGCTGTTGGGAAATGTGCTGCGAGCGAATATACTATTTCCAAATCGGAAGGCGGGGGTGTCAAGTGACGATAGTTGGATACTTTGTGCAGAAAATATTCTGACATGCTCATCCGAGAATCGCTTTCATCATATTTCCCCAGTTTCAAGTCGTACAACACAGCTTTCTGACGATCTGGTCCCCAAAATTCTTGTTCGAATGCCGCGTAAAAACTTTCGACGTCTTTGAATTCGTTTCGGAAGCATCGCGTCCACATTAGTGGTACTCCTTCCAAGCAGGAAATTATAAACGGAAGTTGTTTCTCCTCCAACATTTTCAATTCTGATATATAGTATTTGATGTTTTCTATGAAATCCATAGGATGCGTATCACCGTTATCATCAAAATGCGGTCGCTTGTTAATAGACGCTACTATCCAATCGTTGAGGTTCTCTGTTGAAATTTGTATAGTGGATTTACTGCTTTTATAACTTTTTTCTTCGTCTAATTCAATTATTTTGGGTCTATCGTCAAGTCGTGATGAATTTTTTTCAAAGCTGGTATCAGCTTTACCCAAATTAGGTAAAGACATATGACTGTGCAGTCGAGATGATGGCAACTTACGGTAGATGTCTTCTTGGCTAGAGAAACGAACTCCAAAACCAAGAGTTGTCGGTTTGTAAATTGAACTGCTGAAGAATGTTGAATCTTCTTTTCTTGGAATATCGTTCGCTAGCTTTTCTTTACTTGACGCTATCTTGTCAACCATCTCTGAAAGATTTGTTACGGAAGAGTTGATTTGTCGCAAATCAACAAATAAACTCATGTTATAACTATCCCGTGCGCTAAACTATCAGTACTTTTCAATTGCCATTTTCAGAGCTGAAGCGCTGTAACAAGAAAGTATCATGATCAATTAAAATTAGAGTTATCTACAACTTTTATATCCAATTCTAATTTTGATCTACTTTTTCGTAAATAAATGGTTTTGAGTGCTGACTTTATTTTGTGATATTAGGATTTTATTTAAAATTATAGGCAATCTACTTGTCTTTATCATTATCATAAAAATGAACCTATAAATCACGCTGTGACACAACAAAATCGGTCGGACATTTTGTGTGCTTATTTTCAGTTTGATTCAAATTTAAAAAAATATTTCCGTGAAACGTGATTCTGGTGTTTACTTACAAACATGAACAATGTTGTTAATTTAAACAATGCCAAGCTTGTTAAGCTTGTTAAGTAGCAAGGCGCATGAATAAAATGATATGTCCCAGTGCGATCGAAATCAGTGCGTTGGCAGCGTAATTCTAAACGAGTAAACTTACGTGCGGCGGCGGCGGACGGGGAAACGGTACTATTCGCCTTGGAGGGATAGCGAGTGCTCACAGCACAGCTTTTTATGCAAACCTTACGATAACTGGGTTATCGGATTTGGAATATTAAATTTCATTGACGTTTTGTGTTGCCTGCCAAGGCCACGTGTCGCAAAAGGTATCGTGCACAATATTGTACGATACAGCTTCGATATTTCACGAATCGCGTGGATTCTAGATAGGTTTATGTGACTTCCTATTTTTTCTTGGTTTAAAGTTTGTTGAAAGTTGATTCCAGAGCGTGCATATTCATTTATGTTTATTTATTGAAATTGACAATTTAATGGTTCGGTAAACTTCGATTTTTATTTTTTTTTATCACATTAACTACTCATCAACTAATTACCTAGCTAGCTATATAGCTACAATAGACATACGACGGTGCTACTCATCTAATGCGAAGCATACCTGAGCTCACAGACACCACAATGTGAATGACACTACCCAACTTGAAGTCACAGTTACATTACCGCAACGGCTGCTCTGCGATCCTACCCTACAAACTTAAAAATAGTCAGGTTGGCGGAGCAGTACCAGAGCGATCATATAATATGCTCCTTCATTAGTGCTCAAGATATGAAGGGCTTAATAATAAGAGCGTTATGTGGGGAAATAGGCGAGGTCTTACTACCAACAGATTATAGAAAAGTAGTATCAGCAGCCCGGGTCGCGTAGTATAAATTCAGTCGGTCATAAACACTATAAAGTATAGTGTATTTATGAGAAATTCGATGTTTTCGGGACAAAAAGCAACAAAATTATTGAGCCGTAACGAAATTAATATCTGTATCTTCGATCAATAATACTATTATTGATCGAAGATCTGTATAATTATTTCGCTTTTATGATACGGGAACTTATTCCAGAGAAGCGACGCACATAGTCGCGCTGACATTGTACTCTTATCTGATTACATGATTTTTAAATCCGTTGAGTTTTAGAAAAGAACAATTTGCACCCTTTAACTAATTACCTACATTGCAAAGCTAGTATTATGATGGACGTCAATTTATGTATATAGAACTACAATATACACGGTAAATAGTTATATCCAAATTTATCAATAGTCTAAATAATCGAAAACTATATTCCTTTCCTACGTAATGCTTCTAATGTGTTCTAAGTTTGTTAATGCGCAAAATAAAACAAATAAATGACAATTAACAACTCAGAATGCTAAATATGACCACTTAAACAATTGTATTAGTCCGAAAACTGTACACGCCCGTTTTTGCTGAAACAATATTCGGATTTACGAACCTAAATAAGTTCAGCGACTCATAAAAATAAATAGTCCGCTGGTGCTGCTCATTTTATTAACGTTTTGTTTCGCTTCCAAAACTGATATCCGGTAAAAATCACAAGGGAAGCCAGCACGCGACGTCAACTCTAGCGTGATGCGTGACGGGCGAACGATGCACAAGCTTCGTACCTTGACAAGTATTTACTGTACTGAGTTTGGTTATTTTTAAACTGTACATATTTATTTAAAAAAATGCTGTTCTAAGATTTTTAATATGCTCTATTAGTTTCAGACGTATGTCATGTATGTTAGTAAGTATGTGTTTTTGTAATGGAATCTTTGAACATGATTTTGACCCCCTTTAAAACGTTGGATTAACTCGAAATTTGGTATACTTATATTACGGACCGATGCCAATTCAATATTCAATTCAAAAATATTGAAAAAAAAATATTGAAAAAATTGAAATACAACTAAAAATTGAAAAATAAATAATAGATTAAAAAAACTAACAAAATACGCTTTTATAGAAAATGTAACTAAAAAATGGAAAATAAATTTTAATAAATTTGAATTAAAAATAGTGTAAGAAAAAAATGTTTTATTGTAAAAAAAAGCGGGGTTGCATGGTATCAGTAGTCATAAATATTTTATGAACAGATATGAGTAGAAGGGTTATTTTGATAATATCCTGAAAAGCACCCCACGCTTTTTATCAATAAAATCATTTTTTTCTTATACTTTTTTAAATTCAGTTTTATTAAAATTTATTTTCTATTTTTTAGTTAGTTTTTCTATAAAAGCGTATTTTGTTAGTTTTTTTAAACTATTATTTATTTAACTTTGGCGTTTAGAAAAGATTACAGTCGCCACGTGACAACGAAAACTGTAACGTATTCGAAACGTCGGATAAACGTAAAAGTGATTTTATTACGTATGGTAACTATGTATATATTTTTTTGTTTTAAAAGTCAAAACTTTTATTATTAATTAACTCATTTATTAACGTGAAAAAGTTAAACATTACGCATAATTAGGTTCGCATGAATCGTGTCATAATGTTATATCGAAGTTGTACACATTAAAATTTGTTCAGAGCTAAATAGGAAATCACACAAAGACGTCTTAACACAGTTCCATAGAATAACATCGTCGCAATTGAGTCTGGACAGCGAGTCACGGTGGTGCGGGCATTAAGCATCACAGTCGTGGTCTATTATGGATAATTCATGTGGAAAGTAATTGTTCCGTTGTCGGGCCTTGTGCCGGGGACATTATCGCGTTCGTCACGCTGCGCACGTGTACGTTTGATCTAATAAAATAATTCCCGTATCAAATTTTACGCGCCTATCTAGATCCCGTAGACAAAGGATCCCGCAGGGGCTACAGAGATTCGCTTTGTAATAACTGGTCGCGTATACAATAGATCAACCCAATATTTTTTTTAATTCTTTGAAAATAAATGGGCTAAAGGTTTCAATGGAATATAATTGTAACAGATTTGTATACCAAATCGTAACTTTGTATTTATAATAAATCTATGTTGTGAATCAAAATTTAATGTGTTTTTGTAGCTTCGCAAAGTTGTAGTTTGATACATGTAAGAACGAAGTTTCTCAGTTTATTAATTATTAAATATTAATAAAAATTCCACAAACCGCTTTTAACAGTGAGAATAAATTGAATTAAAAAAATTGTAAGCTAATCAGAATTTAAGGTCGCTGATGAATACGACTAAAAACTCATTCTGAAAGTGTAAAGTGGCAAAAACGCGTGGGTTTCAAGCTGGCGTTGCAATTTCCTGTCACTGATTCCGATTTAATAATGATTAAATACAGTATGATTGCCGTAGCGTGCGTGCGTAGCCCTGTCGTGGCTGTGCGCTTGGCATGTCTACACCGACAAAAACGGGGAAAAACGTAGAAAAGTTTTGTCACAAAGACATTACTTTACATATTTCACAGTGGATCGGCTGACGTAGATAATTTGCTTCTATTATCGAAAAACATATTTCGCGGGAAATCGTTACCACATCGTCATTGTTCCCGAAGCCGAAAAAAGTACTGAAATAAAACTATTTCTTAAGCTCAGCATATATATGTATATATTTGTACCCGTACTCTACAGTAAACCTAGCCAGTTGATGTTCCTTATCCTCACCGTAAACCGTTCGAAGGTGTGTACCTCAGTTTTGATTGTAATAAATTGCGTGAAGTTCAAAAAACAACGTTATAATGTATTCTTAAAATCGATTCGGCTATTGTGTTAAGAATAACTAGCACTATCTGCCTTCTTTTTCGGGAATAGTTTCTTAAGTATTATACTTAAATTAAATAATTAGTAATATCATGGAAAAGGAGTTGAATTTCATGGCATAATTAATTACATGAAAAAATTTGCAAATAAAATTATGTGCTACGGCGTACAAATGAGACTTAGATACTAAACTAACGTTTTATACGTATTCAATTTGCAATGTTTGTGATTAGTTCACCAATTTTACTTATAAATCTAGATTTCATATTAAAATCGAAAATTTAACGAACTAAGTTAATGGAAGTAACAAAATATTTATCTCAACAATCACCACTGTGTAAGAAGTTCACTCCACATAGCTACACAGTCGTTACCAAAAGAAATGTCGATTTGTCACAATCACAGGCAAGGGACCCGCTGTCAACTCAGAACAAACCACATTGGTTCATTAGACACGGGACAATGATACTCTAATTATGAACCATTTGACACACGCTCACAGTACACTGTGCCTAATGACTTTCAATAACAAAGATCAATGGATTCCATTAACGAAATCGATCCATAAACTAGGAACCAGCCCACAGGAACATTTGCACGAAACAGTCATCAATAAATTAATATTAATAATATCGGTATTGTTAAATTTGTGATCGGGGCTGATAGTATAAAGGCCCGTACGTGATCGTAATAATTAAAAGTAAAGATAATGTTTATTATGTATGCCGAGCACGCGCTAAGAGGGAACCCATTAAGATTTAAATTTAGGTAAAGTGTACTTTAGTAGGGATGCTGGTATAATTGAAACAAATGTAAGGATTACACGACAAATTGCTTAATGCTAAAGCGATTTGTCTAAGTCGGAACAGTGAAAGGAACAATTGTATATTTTTATTGATGTAATTCTCAGAAGAGAACGTCGGTAATAAAGTTGTATGTGAGTTCTTAAGCTCCAGAATAGTTTTATGGGTAGTATATGAGTTATTGAATTTTACATTTTGCATAACTGAAAACTATAAGATTTAAAGGTTTAGGTTTTTGGAGTTTACTCCTTAAGAATCGATTTACATATATAGGCCCGGGGTATGAAAATTATGGGGACCAAAATCGTACTAGAGAGTATAGCATGTCACACGAAATGCGTTATGCGCCTGATTGGCTCCTGATTGCGTGATGCGTGCGCGCGCCAATCAGGAGCCAACGCGCGGCCGCGTTATCGCAGGTGACGCCGGGCTGCTGCGCCGGCAGTCCGCCACAAAGCCTCGTACTGATCGCGCGTTTCTCTCATTATTGTATTTTCATATATTTGTTAGTCGTTTGTTTTGTGTCTCGTTAATTTGTTAATAATCTGTAGTGTATCGTGTTGTCGTAATATAGAACTATTTCTCGTATTGTTTCGTTTAATTTACCGACATCGTTTTGCTTGTGGCCGGACGCCGTTCGGGTTCGATTCCTGAACGTATCAACTGTTAGTGGGTTGATACCCGAATATAACCCGCTACAAATCATTTATTAATAAAGCTTATTAAATATAAACAATTCCTTCTATCAGTGAATGGACAACTTATATATTAATTGTAAAAGTGAATTATATAGACTTACTTAATTACCGCATCCACGTGTTCCGCAACTCCCGGATCATTCTCACTAGAATACGTAACTTCCATATTTTACTGTATTCAACTGACACAAATTTATATTTATATCCAGTAAACTCCAGTCGTGCGTCGGAGCGGACACACACACTTTTTTTTTTCTTACCTAAGCTGGTAGCCTAGTGAGGCTATTCTAGCGGAACCTTAACTAGTAGGTGAGCTCACGGGGCTCAAACCTGACGACGATGTTAACACGAACCATAGCAAGAGTCGTGCTTCGCAGAATCTACCACCGGATCGGAAACGCGACCCACTGAGAAGATCCGGCGAGAAACTCAGTGGGCTGTGTCTGAGGGTTAATTTACTCGTCGAGCCCTTCGTCGCAAGCGACGGGTTCGACGAGAACGGTGACCGGTGCTTGAAGTACCTAGAAGCACCGTTAGTGGATCGGGAGGATCCGAGATGACGTGTTTTGGGCGACGTCGACTGCTTTCCATTCTGTCCGCAGGATCGGGAAGTCTTACCGTTGAATATTGCTAAAATGACAAGAGTATGTACAATGATATCGCAATATACCTTAAAGATTTAATATTGTTTCTAAGCTTAGTTTAAGGAAAACCTATTTTATAAATTGTCAATTGTTCAGGAAACACTTTTTCTCGACATTTTCGTTTATTACTTTTATCGTGTAATTTTAATTTTTATTCGTCACGGCGATCCTTGTGGGCGTCCTGTGACCAGACCATGATGATGATGATGATGACGACGATTCAAAATAAAGTATACAATTGAAAAATATTTATTAATTCAGGCAGACTGCTCAGTTTCAACAGAACTGTGACTAGGTGGTAGAGTTTCATTTTACATCCAGTGAATAGGAGTATAAACTGTGAATTATTGACTTGATTTTGCCTAATACTTGCATGAGAAAGTAAGTGGTTTTAAACTAAGATAAGCGGGGGCAGTATTGAAGTGGGATGACGTGCCTTATCTCAATATGGCGTAGAACTTGAAACTGACGTTGATTCATAATTTACTAAAATTAAGCAAATTCATTGGATCTTTCTTTTGGAAAGTAAGTTAACGATTTCATAATGTTACATTGTTACTATTATAATAATTATGTTCTATTTAATCCGTTTTATAAGAAAAACATACCTCATTTTATTAATAATTTCTCCTCATAAGCACACGATCGTCCGGACTACTTAATCATGAGATATCAATAATGCTTGCGGACATGAAAAAGGTTAGAAATGTAGGATTTTTGTAAAAAAATTCAGTACAGAAATCGACAAATTTGAACTAGAGTATTGAGTACTTCTTTAGACACGGAATAATTTCAATTCTCACATTGTCACTTTGTTGTTTGTTTATTTGAGATTAAATGTAGGTGTTTCCTGATAAGCTTAAAATTTTGAACACAACTCAGAAAATCTATATATTTAAGTTGTCTCGTCTCCATACCCGTTTGTTATTAAGGCGATTAAAATGTTTGTACAAATTGTCATGAATACCGTATTTTACGTACATATATTTTTATTTATGTTCATACAATAAGTTTACACAAAGCTTCAATTTAGTCATTTTATTTAATTTACTTTTATTGAGATTGTATCTTTCAAAAACAGTATTTTTTAATTACTAATAAAATTCTTTCCACACAAGTTTACCTCGTAAAGAGCCTAAATAACAAGGGATTTTCTTATATGTATGAATTAAGTAGTCTTGAGCAATATTTCATACAAAAGAAAAAAGGTTAATATATTTTTCATTGACATTTGGCTTGTACGCACTTAATGACATCTCAGAATTCTAGTTTTTTTTTTTCTTTAATAAGAAATTTTACCTAAATATGTATAATATGTAGCTACAATTGTTACTAATGTTTTTATTCGATCCATTAAAGTACTACAATGTTCGGGAAATCCGTATGTGAGTCAACGCACCGTGTGCTAGACAGCGTGCCGACGCTAAAACCTGTGACGTACCTTACGTATAGTGTACAATTTATCATTACAACATTTTAACACGTAGCTTATGCTTACTGTAAAATCAATTAAAAACTGTACATTGTAAGCTTATTATCTGTCTAGACATTTTTCTTGGAAGAAATATATAGCTCATAGCTTTTAGGGAATATTATTTTTAAGTAATTTCATTTATGATTATGACTAATGCCATTCGTAGGTTTTTAATAACTTTCCAAGATAGATCAAATAGGACCACTTAAGTACTAATAACAGACAATACCAGGTCGCCGCTTACAAGTTCAACAAACATACCAATCATGTACAAAACTATTCAACGAGATAATAACACGATCGAAATTAATTTATGAAGTAGAACATCAAAGAATACCATCGATACAGTCGAACAGGACATGTGACAGAAATAAAAGCAAAGCGCCTCCGCGCGAGGATGTTGGTAATTTATGAATTTGTCAGGACAAACTGAACAACGGCTACGGTGTAAATAAAGAACGAGCGGCGTGGATAAATTTGTGTCAGATCAAATGGATCGAGCTAAGAACGATTTGTTGTACTTATTGCGCACGTTCCGCCCTCTTGCCTCGTGCGACGAATAAAACAATCCCCGACAATGTTCAGCGATGAAGTTGTGCGTCGCTTCGGAAGATTTATCGCAGTTTTGCTCGTCACAGCGTAAAATTTAATTTGAAAACGCTTCCAATATAATTTCACGACGAAAATAAAATTTATTCGTTCTAAATGCGATTAAAATACATTATTTCTGGTATATTAAATGCCTTAGGAGCTACGAATAAATAATAAATCTTATTAGTAGCTTAGGAGTTAAAAGTAAGTGAATCGATTGGAGTTAAAGCGCAAATTAAGGTATGATGGTCGGAATTCGTATTATATAATATACATCTATTACACCTTTTACATAATATAAATAGATATATCCGAGCAACCCTTAATCTACGGATTCTAATTGACCGCTTAGAAACAAATGCATTTTGAAATACGTAAAAATGTATATATATAGTATGTAATGTGAGAGCAACTTAGTTTTAACTATAAAGTAAAATTTTGGTCTGTATATTAATGAAGCATTCAAACAAAGAGATTTCAAATTGTGGTTAGATATACATTCTCAAATATTAACACAGTTTCGAGCCACGTGCCCGGAACAATTTGCATTTGTATGAAACCGGTAACGGGTATTATTATTTTAATTACAAATGGAGCCATCCCTTTGCCTCGCGTAGGAGAATACAACTACATGTAGATAATGTTACAAATTGAAACCGTTATTTAACGATAATGTATTTTTTTTAAGATTCATCATATCATCATCATGTTCAAATTTCATTAACAAAGCGCACATACGGTGCTTGCTATAAAGTGACTTATGCCATTTTTGTCAACACTGAACTGAGTATGAGAAAATACTATTTTTAATAGTTGTTCCTGAGACGAGAAAGATATTTGCTTTTACTGATGAAGTTTAAAGTTGTAGTTTAAATATTATTTTATTTCTTTAACCTAGCAGAACTATATAAGAATTATATAATAAGATGTTGAATTGAAAAATTACATAATTTGCATAAGTGACGTTATCGCACTGTAGGTATGTGCGATATGGTAAATTTATGTTAATTATATTTTAAGTATGTACATCAGCTATTTCATTTTGATTGTTTTTCGCTACATATTCGCTGATAGCCTAAGGGGCGGTTCCAGCTTCAAGCCATATTTAGTTAGTAGTAAGTTACACCTTTACTGCCTTTGAAATTGCTGCCGTCCATGAGGGAAGGTGGTCACTCGCCATTAAGGAGGTCATATGCTCGACTATACGATTTCAAAGACAAGAAAAAAAGAATAACAAAATCTAAAAATTTGTACTCGTAGTCTTCTAAGTTCAGAACAAAGCTCATTTGAACCACACAGAAGCCTTTTACTTGTACAAGTATTCAACTTTTGTAACATTGAGATTAGACTTTTTTCATAATCAAAATAGCATTTTCAATAAATTAACTACGATCGAAATACTGGTGGTAGGACCTCTTGTGAGTCCGCACGAGTAGGTACCACCACCCCGCCTATTTCTGCCGTGAAGCAGTAATGCGTTTCGGTTTGAAGGGTGGGGCAGCCGTTGTAAGTATACTTGATACCTTCGAACTTATATCTCAAGGTGAATGGCGCATTTACGTTGTAGATGTCTATGGGCTCCAGTAACCACTTAACACCATGTGGGCTCTGAGCTCGTTCATCCATCTAAGTAATAAAATAATAATAATAATAATAGCGCATTTACTTATAGTGTTTTTGTCTATTTCGTGCAAAAAAATATTTTTATTGTTCTTTTATAGTCTTTTCAGGTGGAATAGTATACGGATTATCTGGTGGTCTGTGGTCGTTGTGGTTTATAGACATCAGCAATACTGGAGGCAAAACTAATGCTGGTTACAGATTAATGATGCATAATTATGAGAGCAACTGACACGCGGGTTAACACTATCTCACTCGAGCGTGAGACGCATCCGCCAGCTACCGTAACACGCCATATTAGGTAAAGTGAGTCAGATTGTTCAACCACGGGTTTTTTTATTTTTTATTTCTTAGATGTGTGGACGAGCTCACAGCCCACCTGGTGTTAAGGGGTTACTGGAGCCCATAGACATTTACAACGTAAATGCGCCACCCACCTTGAGATATAAGTTCTAAGGTCTCAGTATAGTTACAACGGCTGAACCACCCTTCAAGCCGCAACGCATTACTGCTTCAGGGCAGAAATAGGCGGGGTGGTGGTACCTACCCGTGCGGACTCACATGAGGTCCTACCACCAGTGTGCACATTAGATTGCTGGCCGCTGCACGAAATTAAATTACTAAGCGATAAACAATTATTGGTTTTCCTTTGGTATATAATATTGTTTTCCAACTATTTACTTCGGTTTACATCCTACAAAAAATTATAGTTAAGAATCTATAAGTTATTCTACTGTAACAATAGCTTTACGATTCAATGTGTATATATTGCTGAATTATTTGTTTAAATAACCTCTATATTTACCAGACGGTTCGAAGACTTATTAGTCTAGTAGACTTATTAGTTATAATAGTTTATCGAGCGGTTAATCGGATCATACATTTGCGTTTTGTGTAACTCCGGTCTACTTCTCCAGACACTATAACTACCGACTTCCTCTTCGTTCGTAGGAGGTAGTTATCATACCTCAATTTTCACTGCTCCTTAATTCATTCCTTAAGTATTGGTAGTTCAGTATGTTGGAGGCCCATAGGTAAAGCTTTAGTCTAAGCACGGAACAACCGCCTTTCAAAAGCAATTTAGACAGCCGTTGGTAAGAGATTAAAAAGAGGAAACTTCTTTGAATGGCTAATTAGTCTACTAATATCAATTCCAATAGCTTCTGAAAATTATTAGAATATAGTCAAATATAAAGCTTATTGGATGAATTTCTAAAAACAACTAAATAGTTCTTTTTTATAACACAATTAAAATTCTCAAACTCCCTAATGTTCGTTAGCGTACACACCGGAATGACATCATACGTAATATCGAGTAGAAATAAAAATCGACGCTTCGAATTGTGTCCAACACGAAGCAATAATATAAATCTTATGTATAAAGTGGCTCGTATTTCACCTTCGTCCGTAAGCACATCACGAGAGTTTACGCAGCACTGTAGGGGGATTCCAATAAAATCAGAATCGTAAAACTAAGACGGCGCGGCCATATAAAAATACCTAAGAAAGCATTAAGAACCGTCCCCTAATAATAAGTCCCGCCAGATGCACGGGACGGCCGACTGGAAAAGTCACATCGGTAACTCGAGCGAAGGAAATTATTTTTTTCGGTCTACCACACACGTCCCTTGCTGGCTCGACGAAAACTGGAGACCGTTTCCCTCACAGGAATCTCTTACACAAGCATTTTACTCTTAAAGCTTGTGGGAGCATATTAGCGGACGGTATATTTTTACCTAGAATATATTATTACGAACGAAACGTTCAGAAAATATGCTTCCATAGTTTTTTTTCGAATGAGTTTATTTATAAATCTCCTCTGTTTTGTAGTAGTTCTAGGATATATTCCGTAGAAAAATTCACGTCTCGTAGTGGTTAGTGGTGAACACCTAACTTTATACCAATTTACTGCAAAGCTACTAAACTGAGTTTATTATCAACATTCAGCATTTTTGTGGTGAGTGCATTTTTTATTTACCTGTGAATATTGGAAGGAATCTGAATCACCCTATTGATTGTTTGGATCTTGACGTTTCCAATAGTAACCAGCAATGACTTAGATACCTAGATAGGGAGATTGAATGCTAATCTATATATAAGTATATATAGATTAGCATTCAATCTCCCTATATATAATATATATTAATATATTATAATATATTATATATAATATAATGATTTGCTGTTTGTTAGTCTCGCTAAAACTCGAGAACGGCTGGACCGATTTGGCTAATTTTGGTCTTGAATTATTTGTGGAAGTCCAGAGAAGGTTTAAAAGGTAGATAAATAAGAAAATGCTCGGAATTAAATAAAAATAACAATTTTGTTTTTCCTTTGAATATATTATGCATGACGAAGTCTGTCGGGTCCGCTAGTTTTAAATAAAAACGCCTTTGCCTTTAAAAGTAATAATATAATCCACGGAAAGAATTAACGTTTTAGTCAAAACAACATTGCCGATATTCCTTCATTGATAAAAACGAGTAAGAACGAAATAATTAGGGTATTACGTTGGCCCGATCGACGAAAATCCCGTTTCACTGGTAAAGCTCGCATTTCACGGGATATTACCGGGTGTAATCTCGGGGCGAATAATTGCCGGTTGCACAGAACAACGCTGCTCATTAGTGCAATGTTCAATTAGGGAGCGTCGATGGACGTGAGTTCAGAGTACCGAACAACCGAGCCGTATTACAACTACTTTGCATCCGGTACGAACAGACGTATAGTTAGTTAGCCTCATTAAAATTGATTTTGAATACTCCCGATTTCAAGTACTTTGTACTAATTAAGAGGCTTTGTTCCAAAAGATTTAAGTAGAAATTCTCGATTGTTCTCTAATTTCATTGGTAAACTAACTATGCATATTAATTGTAATGTTGAATGAAGTATTTGTGAGATTTGTTTTGTATACCTAATGAGTTAATTAGGATTTAAGGTAGAGTATTTTGATACAGGAATCTTGAAAAGATTGAAATCAACAAGTAAATTTTCATATTTTCTTGCAACGATAAGAGGATTTACTGTATTGTGATCAAGATGAAATCCAAGAAAATTGACTCCCACTTTTTTCTGGCTTAATGTTATTCAATTTACTAGTGGTAGAGCGTAATATAAGCCTTATAGCGTATTTAATTATATAGATAGCCGTTATAGAATAGAGTTGAGACATCGAAAATGTTCTAACATACACTTACTATTCCTACGTCATTTATTAATCTGTAATTCAACTATAAATCATACAGGAACTTGAATTCGACTTGACTCGTCCAGGACGATTCACGAAAGAAAAACATAAAACAAAAATTAGCCATTTACAATTATCATCGTTCAATTATTTAGGAAAGTGATTGGCGGGATATTATCATCCGTGTACAGCAGGGGTTCCCAAACTTATTTGGTTTACTGCCCACTTTGGGAATAAATTATTTTTTAGCGCCCCCATTTTTTCACCTACTTAAAAACCATTATAACGAGAGCTCAGTTGGTGTTTAAAAGTCCTCCTAGATGAAATTACAAATCGCCTCCCAAGCTTCTACACAACGCCCCCATTTTTTTTTCAGGGTCTCTCACCGCCCCCCTTTAGGCTTGCAGCGCCCACAAGGGGGCGTTATCGCCCACTTTGGGAAAGGCTGGTGTATAGAGTAAAAAATAAGAAAAACATACTGTATACATTAATATATAACACAATGGATCACAGCAGTCAATTTACTGATCTAATTTACGGATTATCGTTTTCTATAGGCACAGCTGATTCCGATCCGGTGGTAGATTGTGCGAATCACTGCTCTTGCTAGGGCTAGTGTTACGAGGGCGGCACTGAAAATTTCGGGAATTAACGAAGTGACACAACATTACTATTTAAAAATGTATTTATTGCTTTTCTAAGTATTCTCCGCGAAATTTGACACATTTTTCCATACGATGGAACCAATCATTGAAGCACCAATCAATTCCATTTTCTCAACGACTAAACAAGTTTGACAAAACCTCGTGACAAGACCGAGAATCTTTTTTTAAATAAATAAATGGTATTCGATTTTTAAAACCAAGGAGTTTTCAATTAAAAAGATTTTAACATGACAGGAACAGTGGAAATATTCCATTCCCGATACTTTTAGTGCAGCCTAGTAGCATATTCTCTTAAGTTGAGCCTGTGAGCACACCAACCCGTCCCGGCGTAGCTGGAATTGCCTTTAGATTATCAGCGAATAGGTATGGAAAATTACTTTTTAATTAAGATATGGTTAATGCATAATTTGTTTAAGTAAAAATTGAAATAATGACGACCAGCAGTGGTCGTCTGTGGGCTGATAGAATAGAAATAATGTATAATTATTAACAGATGGTCTCGTTAAAGAAAGTCCGAGATCAGCAAACAGCTACGGTCTCAGGAACGGTCAACCTAAATACAATCGACTAATCAACAAAACTCATGTCTCAAAATGCGCGTCAATACATTACTGCTTCAGAGCAGCAATAGGCAAGGTAGTGGTACCCAACCGTGCGGACTCACAAAATGCTCTACCACCAGTTACACAACAGATATAAAAATATATATATATATTTTTTTTTATTGCCTTTGTAGGCAGACGAGCGTACGGCCCACCTGATGGTAAGTGGTTACCGTCGCCCATGGACTTCAGCAATGCCAGGAGCAGAGCCAAGCCGCTGCCTACTGCTTAATACTCTCCACAAGCCTCGTTTGAAGAAGGACATGTCATAGCGTTCGGGAAACACCGCGGAGGGGAGCTCATTCCATAGCCGGATGGTACGTGGCAAAAAAGACCTCTGGAAACGCACTGTGGATGACCGCAGTGGCTCCAGGTAGTATGGATGAACTCTACTCCGGTGGCGGGCGGTGCGATGGTAAAAACGAGACGTTGGTATCATCTCGAACAATTCCTCAGAGCACTCCCCATGGAACATGCGGTACAAAATACAGAGGGACCCGAAGTCCCTCCGCAGACCCAGATAATAATAATATGAAATGGAAATGAAATTTCAGGTCTTTGAGGATAAAGGGAATGTCTTCCACCGAGAGATCGCCACTGGTCGGAAGACAGACAGACTCAATACAAATACATTAGTGTAAAATCCAAACGAATTCAAAATCGAATGTAGCTCTTAGGAACTTACCTGTGCAAACTGATCTTGAAAATGTCGAGTGATTCAGGTTTTTCCAAATACCTTATCTTTCTTTTTTTGTGATGGAGGGGTTACTGGTGCCTTTCCAGAAGCCTTTTTAGTTTCACCAGAGCATATAGGCGCGCAAAGGCTCAGCCAAGAGGGTTGGGATGCACCTCCAAAGGAGACCTAACTACTAAAAAGCAGCTGCTTCGCGAATGAATCTACTACCGAATCGGAATCGCGACCCGCTGAGAAGATCCGGCGAAAAACTCATCGGGCTGATGTTTAAGTTGGGTTACACGTCGAACTCTTAGCCGAGTTCGACGAGTACGGTTACCGGAGTCCTTAAACCTACTCGTAGTATTAGAGCTAAAAGAGTCTTATGCAAAGGTAACTTTTCTTTCTGTGATTGCCAATGCTATCTATACCTACGAAAATTAATTACATAAAAATGTGTATATTTTATCACAAACTTTTTAAACTAATACACTTTTAAATTATCTACTGGACAAAAATATAAATTTATTTCGAAAAAAAAAATGCATAGTTTTTAATTTTCTATCTTATATTCTATCTTAAATAAATGAAAAAAGAACAAAAATTGTGGAAAATTCATTTAAAAAAATTATGTCCGCGTGGTTCTTTAAGGTAAAGTTAATTAAATAAATAATTTAAAAAAAAAACGTGCTCATATGTGCCAATGGCCCTGAAATGGTTAAATTATCAAATCTTACTTTGGAAAAATTACACGCACACGTAATTATTCCACGATAGATTTGCAAGATTTCCATGCAGAATTTATAATGATGAAATAAATTAAGTACCTAACAAATAAGATGATTTAAACAATAACATAGATTGTATTAAAAGGTTTAGATAAGTAATGTTCTACTCTCTTCTTCAATGTTTAGGTGAATTACCATCGTTCAAAAAAATAACAAATATGTATTCTCGAAATTTAGATGAATTACTAATTGAACGTAGCATAGTAGTGTTATTCTATAATTAAACAATTTAATATATCAAAAACGCTTTATGTAAGTAATGATTATCTTAAATAAATATCTACGAAAATAAATTTGATTTTTTTTTAGACAAGGCTTGCCAGATCTTACCCTTCGAATAGAAATAGGCCTAACAGAAGATTTGTCTAGTGTAACCAAAAATTTTATATTAAAATATTATACTTACAACCATCGTATCGCCTTCGATGAAGTTGGTAAAAACACAAAGAAAATAATACAAACATAAAACACAAAGTAACGCATCACAAAGTAGAATTCGTGATTTATCAATTCTAACACTATTTACGCGAATATTTTAGGCGCGAAAACGTCGGCATTCGGATTCAGTACTGGAACAAACTGGAGAGCGGACGCAGCACGACTGAACACCGCCGAGATGCGTCTGCGATATAACGCGGAGTGACGACTGTCGACCACCTCTGCTACTCGCGGCCACTGGTCAGGCAGACAGACCCGCCGTATCCACTACTGCTCAAAGACTATTCCGTAGATTAGATACCTATAGCCATCCTACTTCGGCGATTTGTATAATCTATACGTTACTACAATATTTCATACAAAACAAAAATTATTATCTTATATTTACATTAATGATAGTACACGCGGCACATACCTACTATCATTATTCTTCTTAGTAACTTATGAATAATTTGAAGGATGCTTGTGTACTTTTCGTTACTGGTATAGAATGTTTTTAAATGTTAGAAGTCCTATCTTTTATTAGCAATCGCAAGAGCTACTTTATAAAGAAATTTAAATTTATTGTGCACACGCAAAACAATAAAGATATTTCAAGTATGTAGGTATAACGTTTTATGAATTTGAATCTAGAAAAAATTCTTCTGAGAGACATAACGTTTAGGCATTTATTAAATTCCTTTGTCCGTTGAATCGTTGAGTCGGGCGGGCGGGCGGCCACGCTCCCCACGCAAACGGTACAACCCACTTATCAATTCAGTCGAGTGGGCATTCATTCATTGTGAAGCATTGTACCTATTATGTGCAGATTCGGTGCCTTTTTAACGGAGCACGTTATCGACTTCTCGAACATGTTTCTTTTTAGAACAAACAACCTCATTGTACTTACGATTCTCCACTTAAAATATTCTGTGGGAATTTAAATGATACGATGTGCTTAATTACGTCTGTCGTTTATTTTATCTCTATTTTGAAGTGAAATAATTGAAGTAATCTTGAATTTTTCCATAAAAAAACATTCTAGATTCAATAATATAATAATATGCTTACTATAATAATCCTTTGATACATTCTTATTTAAATTTAACAAATCATTTAAAATAGTAAACTCTGGTATGTCGGTATATATAAGATAATTATTAAAAAATATAAACGGTGACCTATAAAGTAAAAGAAACAAATCAGCAATTTATTAAATAAATAGTAATTTGTTGGCGCACATCTACAGAACTGTTGCATAGACTTTTTTAACTTTATAGAGGTTTTTGAATTTGGAGCAAATTATACCTAATCGAATGTTGTAAAAAGCTATAATCATCTAAAGTATGAAAACTTTTAGCACCCTGGGGAAATAATTTACGCCAGTTTTCATCCTAGTGCTGAGCACGAGTATTTCTCTTTTTTTTATTGCTTAGATGGGTGGACGAGCTCATGGCCTACCTAGTGTTAAGTGCAGAGCCCATAGACATCCACAACGTAAATGCCTCTACTCACATTGAGAAATGAGTTCTAATGTCTCACAACTGCACCACCTTTCGAACAGAAAAGCCTCACTGCTTCAATGCAGAAATTGGCAGGGTGGTGGTTCCTAATCGTGCGGACCAGTAATTATGCAAATTATGCGGGTTTGATTTTTATCACACGATGCTATTCCTTCACTGTGTAAGATAATCGTGAACATTTGTTAAGTACGTATTTCATTAGAAAAATTGGTACCTACCGGCGGGATTCGAACACAGGTGCATCGCTAGATACGAATGAACCGGACGTCTTATCCTTTAGGCCACGACGACTTCGGCACGATGATGATGGCTACAGGTGCTGAAATAATAGGTTAAGGAAAAAGTATTTTCGTATTATAGTATGATTATAGAATGATCATTGTTCTATACTCTTCGTATATATACTGTGTTACTTACAATATTTTGTATTCAAGTTTAACAATATTTGCTATGTGTATGTGCATTACTATGATTCTCGTGTTGTATTTGTTATTTTATCTGTTCTCCACACACTCATCACTTTTAATTATTATTCTCATAATCCTCTCGCAGGTCTGCTGGAAGAGATTTCTTAAAGAAATAAGCAGTGACTTTGTACATAATTTTCCTATTACTCTCTACTATTTCTTCTTTTTTCTATGTACATAAAAAAAAATATGTGTGAACTTGTAACAAAACTCTTTTTGGCTATACTATTTGTATCTGGCTGGTTTTGGTATCATTAAAAGTTTAAATTTTAAAGAAGATAATTCCAAATTCAAATTAGGAAAATGTGTAATTTTTATTTATTTTTCGTACTGTCAAGATGAGTGAATCTAATGAAGAAATTCGATACATTTTAAAATTTAACTACAAAAAAGGTAAAAATACAACGCAAGCCGCGAAAAAAATTTGCGATGTTTATGGACCTAGTGCAGTCAGTGTCTGTGAGAGTAGCACTTTGGTATAAGCGTTTTTAATCCGGAAATTTTGGTGTCAAAGATGCACGTCGCTCTGGTCGCCCTATTACAGATAAAATGCGAATAAAAAACATTTGAACTGAGTAAGTAAAATGGGTTAGCAAAAATCGGGTTACTCGAGGTTTTTATTTTTTTACTAGTTTTTTTTTGGTATGAAACTAACAAGTATTGTACCATTTTACAATCCTGATTAAATGCGAGAACTTTGAATGTCATTTGCCACGGCACTTTAGTACTTTTTTTTAAAGGAGGGCCTTTCAAAGTCGACAAATTTTGAAAATTTTAGATTCATAAATTAACAAATAGTCTTCATTCTAGAAAACTTGGGGCAGTTGTATCATTATTTTCGACTGTGATTCTAGAAATGTATTTACGGTTCCAAAGTTTGTTCATTTAAGAACCATAATAATAAAAATTAACTAAAATAACCGAAAAATGGTTACAGTTTGACCAAATTTCTAGATTTTTCTTAAACGCCCATAATTTGCAAACTGCACGAGATAGATTTTTTTTCTGATTTTTCTCATGAAGGTTACAATCAATCCCGTTTCGGCTTGACGTTGAGTTCTGGGACACCCTGTGTATTTTTTTTTCCACAAAATAAAACTCAGTTATTATTTAAATCGCAGGTCATAGAGTTCGTACCATAAGCTTTATTTACAGCCAAATATTACATAATATCACATTTATTACTAAAAAAATCTTATGAAATTGCAAGGAGATACATTATTCAGACAACGGGTTAGTTGAATGAGTATCAAGTAATTCAGTAAAAAGGAAAAGGTTTCTTATTTACAAAAGTTATATTTTGTAGAGTAGTAAATTTGAGTGAAATGTCACGTGCTGTTTTTTTGCCAACAATACAGGTTGGCCAAGACTCTGCTATAGTAAGAAGCAGGCAAATTGATATAAAGTAAATGCTAAGTGCTAAGACTTACTCGTTTATAAGATTAATGCTATAAAAACACGTATGAAAACAAAGTAACTTGTCCAGTCTTGTCAAGTGCAGGCGAACCCCGTTAATTTATACATAAAAACCGATATTGGTAGACCAGCAATTAAGAGCAACAGTGAGGCTAGACCAGCGGTCGGAGATCCGGGGTAAATTACCCCAAATGGGGTAAAATTAAATTTTGGGGGGTAAAAATGAAACTTTTGTGAGTAAAAAGTATATATTGAAGTGAAACTTCTTTAGAATCGTTGTGACTTCAAACTCGATGAAACGAAATGAAATGAAACGAAACAAAAAAATAATATTATTTTTTTCAAATTCAAAATTATCATGGGGGCTATAATATTTTGGTGTGATAATTTAAAAAGTTCCCCGACCGCTGGGCTAGACTAATTGCTGCTTACAACTTGCCACTGCCTGCCTAAAACATGTATTGTTAACTTAACAGCTACATATAAAAAAAAAAAGATAAATCATCAAATTTATTTGTTTAACGTACCACCATAATCAACATATTGTCATTTTTTAACAAACGATTGGCAATAAGTATTTTCTCATAATTAATTCTTCTTAGATTGTTTGATATAGGTGAAGTTGAGCTTCTGTGGCTGTCAGGCGAGATGAGAGAGGTCGTCTAGTTCAGGCGGAGGTTGTGGTCCGCCGCCCCCACGAGCGAACACGGGCTTCGCCACCACCGACACTGGCGCCTACAGTAAATAATTAATATATTGTGTGGTTTTATTAAATACGAAATTTTTTGTGATCCAGAAGTTATTTTCGCCCCTAACAAAACTCCTAATAGATCTATAAAATCGTATAGGATCTTATGATTAAGGATTTTTGTACAATTAGAATTAATTATTGTTTTATTGATGGTAAATGAAAATTAAAACATTTCAAACAAACAATTAAAAATTTAAATGAACACTTATCTCCGGGAAGGTACTTACACACTTAAAATACTATTTCATCTTTCAATCGCAAATACAGAATGAAGCTCCCGTTAAATTAATCTATACCTGTAATGTGTAAATTATGTGCTAGTATATTATTATGTATATTCTTACGAACAGGATACTATTGTGTTCTTGTTAAATTATTAATTTCGTGAGATATTTTTTATACCTAAAAAAGGGAGAACTGTATGTAGTAAGTACTTTTCGCTTCGTTAATATAATTATAGAGATAAAAGACTGTGATGCATACAATACAACTCGCCTAGTATATTATTCAAATCCACCCAGAAAAGCAATAAAGAAAGCATCAAAGTGGTTCTATGATCCTAAAGAGTGTATGAGGTATGTGTATGCGTGTGCGTTTGCGTGTCTTTCTCTATCTGCGTGTGTATGTGTGTGTGTTCGTGTGTCGTGTGTGTGTGCGTGTTCGTGTGTCGTGTGTGTGTGCGTGTTGTGTGTGTGTTATGTGTGTGTGTGTGTTGTGTGTTGTGTGTGTGTGTGTGTTGTGTGGTGTGTGTGTGTGTGTGTGTGTTGTGTTGTGTGTGTGTTATGGTGTGTGTGTTGTGTTGCTTGTGTTGTGTGTGTGTGTGTGTGTGTGTGTTTTAAGCATATGTGTGTGTGATTTTTTGGGTACGTGTACGTGTGCGTGGTAATGTGTTTGTGCGTGTAGTGTGGGTGCGTGTCACAAACCTGGCTGACCTGTCCTTGGTTGTGCTGCGGCTGCACTCCGACGACCATCAACTTCTGCGCTGCGCCGCCCGGCGCCGGTCCGCTCGTCACCACCACCGACTACACGTGCACAACCCACACGCTTAACTACTACGCCTTCGTGTGACGCTACGTTGCGTACGTATTACGCTTATTAGAGTCCATAGCAAAAACGTTTCGTTTTACGTTAAATATGCATCTCTCCAGCAGGCTGATGATGATGATGCATATCTTTATGATAACATAAAATTTGCGTATGACAACCATGACATACGTTGTATGTTCGGCGTATTCCGTCGTTTTTTTTTTTTTAAGTTGTGTTTTTAAGTTAAAAATGATTTATTTTTTATTGTAAAACTGGTTTATTATTATTTATTTATATTAACAACAATTACTATTTGAAATGTCGAAAATGTAATCGAACGTAATAGTTCAGTTTTTATTTCCCTGAACTTACACGGTAAAATCTCTTGATTCCGTAAATATGCCGCGAATTATGAAATCTTTAGCCGCGCATATATGAATTGGAACATGTCGCATTTTTTTAATCCGCAAATAGTGAAAACGCGAATGATGGAAGCCCGAGTAATGAGCTTTTACTGTACAAAATCGTCCTGTGTGATTCATTGATTAATACAGAGCCTAAGCTGCGAGGACTACTAACACGAAATTTTGGCAAATAATGAGTTATATGCTGTAAGCAAGATTTATTTATTTCACCCATGCATAAAATATGGCTCAGAAATAAACGCACTTGTATATTGGTGTTTTTCAAATTTTCACCCCAAAAAGGGGTAGAAAAATACACATGGGAAGCTCGTTAGTTTCGAAACATGAAACGCAACATTAAAGCTTCTTATGTAATATTTAGGAAATAATATCAGCACAATGTCCTCCTCATTTACCCGTGCGAAGTCTGGGGACTAGGATCTCATAAGCCGTACGTAAATATATTATTATATATATTTATTTTTAGTTTTAATTAATGAAGAATTATCTTAGTAGGTACTAATATTTTAGTTTTTTTTAGTAATAGTACCTTAGTTATCAGTTCAAATCAATTTAAGCGATCGAATATTTAAAACATTTTTTTTTATTTGAAATGACTCAGAATTTGTAATATTTATCAAAACAATTTTGTTGTTCTAACAACAAAAGTACCTATATCATATTTCTTTTGATTGACAAAAACATTGCAACGCGTATCTAGTAAATAAGTGTAGCTTTGTACTATTCTTAATAACTTCAAAAACAATCCGACGTTCCTATTAAAAGTAGTTGCTTATAGTTTTTTTTTGTTTTTAAACCAACATACGTCATGTAATTCCGTGCAAAATTTCAAATTACAAATATTTGATATTCTCATGCTTTTTGTGAGGACTCATGCTACGTCTACCTTTTTGTGCAGTTTACCATTTCTTGATTTAAGTAAACCAACCTTGTGGATAAATCCAGATTGCGGACCATACCGTCCAAGATTAGCTTAGGACATCACACCTCTCAAAAAACGAGTCTTACTTATCGTGAACGTTCAAAGGATATCCAAGACTTGTTAACAATACAAAGGTGTGGTGAACTATGGTAAACTTAGACGATATGTCAGCAATATACCTAAAAACGTCCAAAAGACAACATCAAGCTGAGGTCCAAGATGCTCCGGTCTATTCTAAATTTCTCACTCATTCGTGTTAAATTGCTAGTTCAGTTAATGCATACCTGAACGTTTTGACTCCTCACTATGGTTGGCTGCGAACTGTGTACTACGATGTGCCCCGTACCGCTCGAAGATTGAATCTGATTTGAACAAAACCAATCTTTCGATATTTAATTACGATCGATTCGGATTATCCAATCACTCTTGGAAAAACATTTACTATATATACAGGGTGTTGTTGACACGACTGTTTTTACTCAAAATTTTATTTTATTAATCTTCTAATATTCGAGATAACTTTTAAAACAAAACAAAGGTGCACGAATTACATAACAAGCCCAATAATAATTGAGAAGAATCTTTGAGTTTATACTTGTATTCTAAACACTCTAATTAGTAATTGTTGACGAAACGAAATAAAAAAGTTAATGATTGTTAATTAATTTTTTGTAATATTTATGTATTTTCATAAGTGTAGTATGGTCACCTTAGTATTGTATTGTAATTGTTTTTTTTAATATACCTGTGTAGGTTTTTGCTGAGATGCGACAATGACAAATTTCTGTGGCGGCGGTGTAGACGGGGCCGGTGATTGTGGCGTCGATGACGCTATCACCAGGTTACGAGTGGTCACTGTTTCTGTAAAAACCAATGTTACTTTAAGTTTTCTCTTCATACCTTCGTTCCAAATTTAAAATCTTCTGTGTGACATTTTAAGCCAAAACGATGTTTTCATATATTAAGAAAGTCATTTTTAATACATCTACTCGGCAAATACTCCGATGTGCGTATCTCAACACAAATTTCACTATATTACGCGTCAATCTTAAAAAATCCTAAGTGCCGGTTTGCATTTTATTGTAGAACAAAGTATCCTATGTGCTAAAGGAATGTTTGCATTTTTTTTTCTTTTCAAAGGTAGTTTTATTAAATTTTCTCGAAAACCACGTTAATACCCATAGATTTCAAATCTGCAACGACGATATATTGCTTATAGGAACACTCACACAAGCAAATCTTTCATTCAACTGATACAAAAAAAACCTAAAATTACATTTTTAACTCAAACAACTTTATTGTTTTATTGAAAGTGAAGTTTAAATTTAATCCTGGGTTAACAATTATTTTTTCGGAAAATCAATTTTCGTGCGTGATATTGTTTGTAATTACCAGTCTAGTGTTAGCAACACTCCTGGCTTGAGCCCGGTTAGCTCACCTACACGTCAAGGCGAAGCTGAAATAGCCTCTCAAGGTTAGCAGCATCATCATCATTCTTTCCTATTACCCTCTGCTGGGGTCGAATCAAATCTTTCCATTTACATCGGTCTTGGGCAGTCTGTGCTAACTCCTCCCACGTCATGTCCAAGACACCTAGCTCCTGCTCCACTAGCAAGCTAGCAGCATAGGTAGGAAAAAAACTTACCAGTCTTTGTAGTATGCGATATATTGGAAGGCGAAGGCGAGGGCGCGGTAGGCAATAGGGGCGGCGTGCAGGTGACTACCGCCACGGCGCCTCCTGCGGTACTGCACGAGGGAGACGAGCGTATCTTGCTGACGGCTTGTTGGAGACTAGGACCCAGGTACCCGAAGTCGCGCCTGTCGCAATCATTTTTAATAGTTTCAAAACTAAGTAAAGTTTTATGAAATGTATTTTTTTATCACTCTTTTCTTAACTTGTAGAGGAATTAGTTGTTTTTATTAAAATATTGGATATGAATAAATATGCTTGGCTTTCACTATCGATTAGATCATTACACACATTCTCATATTAATTATTGTGTCGCCAGAGCAAACTACGAACACACTTCTTTAGAAAATAGTGCAATAAAACCTTATGCTTTCGACTCGTTCATGACAACGCAAGTAATGGCTTACAAAGTAGACCAATTATATGGGTCGTCTATCATAAACTGAGCCACGGTAGCGTTTTGTGTTAAGTCAATAAAATTACAAATCATTTTATGTCTAGGCAAAAAAAAAAAGTTTTAAATCTTGCCAGACATTTTCCTCCGATTTTTTTTTTTTTATTGCTTAAAAGGGTGGACGAGCTCACAGCCCACCTTGTGTTAAGTGGCTACTGGAGCCCATAGACATCTGCAACGTAGACGCGCCACCCACCTTGAGATACAAGTTCTAAGGTCACAGTATAGTTACAACGGCTGCCCCACCCTTCAAACCGAAACGCATTACTGCTTCACGGCAGAAATAGGCGGGGCGGTGGTACCTACCCGCGCGGACTCACAAGAGGTCCTCTACCACCAGTAATTACGCAAATTATAATTTTGCGGGTTTGATTTTTATTACACGATGTTATTCCTTCACCGTGGAAGTAAATCGTGAACATTTGTTGAGTACGTATTTTATTAGAAAAATTGGTACCCGCCTGCGGGATTCGAACACCGTTGCATTGCTTCAACACGAATGCACCGGATTTCATATCCTTTAGGCTACGACGGTATTTTAATCTATACTAATATATAAATCTACAATAGTTTTTACGGATGTTCCGTTATAACATAATATAGGTATAGGTTAATATTTATATGAGCGTTGGACTACCTAATAATAATGACAATAAATAATAATGTTAATTTTAAATGGCCAGCGAAGCGGGAGAGTACGGCTAGTTATTTATAAAAAGACATTGCAAATGAACACGACAATTGCTAGTGTACGGCAATACCTCTTCTTCTACTTTATTATTCAATAAAAATCGAATAGTTTATAATCTAACCTTTTCTCTGTAATTGAAAGAGGACATGCGATGTAAAAAACGTTTTGTTAGCGTGATATGTCATTCTTATTATTGCCTACTTTATTTTGTATGAAAATGTCAGATTGTAACTTTTCTAACGTTTTATCTTTAAATACGTGAAGCAAAAACTTTGTATCCCTTTTTACGAAAATTGCGCGGACGGAGGAGTATGAAATTTTCCACACTTATAGAGAATATAGAGAAGAAGTGCACAATGCTAATATGTTTTTAAAATAATGCATAAAAGATACATTAAATCAATAAAGAAAACATTACACACACTACATACCATGTATTTGACGCACACACGCATGCATACTATTTATTGTCAAACTTTTGTTCTTGACGTCTGTTGTCAAATTGAGAATAGATTAAATATTGTTTGTGTTTGTTAACATTTTTTATAGTGTAATCTTGGCGAAATTTGTGATTATAGAAGTATAAAATACAATCATAATAGTGTACAAACTTACAAATTACAATTCCAATTAATTATAGTCGAATTTCGACTACTGCGGGACCTCTAGTTAAAATAAATATACGATTAACGACTTTAATAGGAGTTTTAAGTATGACATGGACAGAAGTAAAAATCACTAAAATATTATAGAAGTATTTTTAAAGCTTTTAAATAAAAACTTGTTTATTTGCGAACTTGAATAAAACAGTATACTTGAATCTGATTTAGATCTGATATATCTATAATATAATGTATGTCTTTGTATGTAATTTATCTATGTAAATCTGATATAAAAAAATGTTCATAGATATTTAATCATTTCACTTGGCTATTTTTGGACTAAAAATTAACGTAATTTTAAATGTGGCTTTCATGAAAAAAAAACATTACATAGGGTAGCATTCCAATCGCAATCTATGTTATTTTTGGAATAAGAGGGTATGTATGCCGGGATTCTGCTGGCCCGATTCTTATGATTATTTTTGCATCGCAAAAGGGGGTCCCTGGACAATTTCCAATTACAATTGGACCCGTTAAGGCTTTATTATTATTATCAGGACAAGACAATTGCCGGGCCCACCCATGATAATATATATTCAATTCTTATAATGACATTATATGGAATCATCACAAGTAAAATCAAAACCGAAAGGTTGCGATAGTAATTCTTCATCAAGAACAGTGTATGATACATTTCTAGTTCATTTTTCGAGGTCCACAATGTGATTGAGTTACAAAATAAACACCATTCAGCATACTGACTAAAGGTAAATGTAGTGGAAAGTGGTTAGCTGATGGTCTGATAACATACCTGTATCAACTGGTACCTATGCTCAGACGGATAGCAGAAACCATGGCCGTTTTCTAATTACAGCAAAAGAGCGCATTATGCGGCATAATGCTCAACTATGCTTCAGCATAATTCGGCAATTAACCATTACTTAATGGTAGTTTTCCAATTACAGAGCATAATGCGACTCAGTGACGCACAATGCCGAATTATGCTGAAGCTTAGTTGAGCATTATGCCGCATAATGCGCTCTTGTGCTGTAATTGGAAAACGGCCCATGTAGCGAAAAAATAATGCTACGGTAATCTATATAAAAATATTGCCAATTTATAGAAGAAAAAAAATTTCTTCTGTGTTTGATCATTGATATTCTTTTTGTTCATTAGCTATTGAAGATCTTTAGACATTTTTTTTGACATTGTTTATTTTCTAAACGTCAATAAGAAATAAAGAAAATGTTATACAGTACCCGGCGATAAATATTGCACATCGACCGTGGGAAAGAGATGGTTAATTTTTGCTTTGTAGAGCGTTATATGTGTCGCACATTACCTAATTGACATTTAATCTCCATAGATACGGGATCGTTGGTGTTTCATCGCACACAGATAACGCTCTACAATAATAACAAAATTAGACGACAGTCTCTTTCTAAATATCGATGTGCAATATTTATTGCCTGGTACTGTACCTAGGTATATAAAATTAATCTAAATTTTTAGGTGTCAATAAATATGCGCGAATATCGACAATCACTGACCGGACATGAGTAATAAAAAGTTCAATAGGAAATCAACAGGACGATTCGTGTATAAGACGTGACTGACTTGTAGTCTTCGGGTTGGTCGGGCGGTTGCCGCAGTTGTCGGACGACAGGGGCCAGGACTTTCAGCAGCTGGTGCTTGAGGTTGCCGGCCGCCAGTCGGTCCGCGCCACCGATACCGCTCAGCGCGCCCTCCACGCGCTCTCCCAACCAACGCACGCGCGGCAGAATGAACACCTGTAAAAAAGGCGTCATCTTACCAGATCTAACATGAATCGCCAGATTATCACGCCTACGCAGGGTCGGATTGAAACATAATACTGCTCCTCGGTACCGGAAAAAAATCTGCTGGTAGGACCTCTTGTGAGTCCGCGCGGGTAGGTACCACCGCCCTGTCTATTCTGCCGTGAAGCAGTCATGCGTTTCGGTTTGAAGGGTGGGGCAGCCGTTGTAACTATACTGAGATCTTAGAACTTATATCTCAAGGTGGGGGGCGCATGTACGTTGTAGATGTTTATGGGCTCCAGTAACCACTTAACACCAGGTGGGCTGTGAACTCGTCCACCCATCTAAACAATAAAAAAAAACCGTGCCAATACTGTAATTTTACCTAAATTTATAATTTATATATTTTATTTTTCAAAATTAGGATGACTAATTTATTGCGGAAACTTTATCATATGTCATATATTTCAAAAACATAAATAAATATATATATTTTTTTCTAACAATTACAAATTTTGACTAAGGGTGACTCATAATTATATTTCATCAAAAAAAATAACTAATTATATTTCTTTAATTATAGAAAATAGAAAAATCGATTATTATTTTAAATCTCCAAGGAAATAAATTGATTAAACCATTTTGATTATTAATTTTTACCAAAAGTGCCAAAATTATAATTGACAAATAATGGATGAATTGAATTTCTTGAATTATCAATTAAAAAGGAAATTATTAATTATTAGAATTAATTAATTATATTGAGCAATCTTGATAAAACTAAAAAAAAAAAACTAAAAATTTTGCCGCCCTAAAAAATATGCCGGCCTGGGCACTTGCCCCGACTGCCCCTAGTGTAAATCCAACACTGCGCCTACGTGTCTGGGCCGCCGGTACACAGCCATCAAATTCAACTAAAAACCCGGCGTGCATAAGTTAATTCACGCACGACAATGTTTAACGCGCCTATGTAGAGGGCGCTGCGTGACGGCGTCAGTGTGCTTAGTGCGAGTTTTTTAACGTTCTCGATGGCGTAAAAGTTAGCTTATATTCGTACAGAATGGGATCTTTTGCATACGTTTGCCACTAGGGGCGCTGTTCCAACTGCATACAAAATTGGGCTAACTTTCACGCTATCGAAAACGTTAAAAAACTCGCACTAAGCACACAGATTACTCACTTTAACGACTTCGGGGCCCAGCTCTGCCAATCCTTGCACGGCTCCATACAGCGACGCGAGAGGAGTCTTCTCCGATTCCTTCATGCTCGCCATAGAAGGACCCGTTTCGTTGTTTGTTTGTGAAGGGCACTGGAGGGCTTTCGCGAACAACCTGAGCGCAAAGAATTTTCGTATAGTAACTACCAGATACATTGTGTGACTTTAAAATTTATTCAAATTAAAATACCTGGTGACTCTCGTTTGTAGATTATTGGTTGAAGTATTGAATGTTTTGCATATCTGAGCCATGAGTCGCGCGGCGAAATCTCGCAGGGCCCAGTGGTTATCCATCTCGGGACGAAGGCACAGCTGTCGTGATACTATGCATGTCGACACGGACGGAATCAACTCGTGTAACTGCCCAAACAATACAATTTACTTATTAAATCTGCAATTACCTATAGACATGTATGAGTATCAAATATTGAAGCGTGGCCGTAGAGAGAATGGCCTATGGACTCTTATGCCATGGTCTAGATTGGACAGATAACATTTTGTCTAGAAAATACGCATCTAAGACGTGTTTACGAATGAATCCTACAGTGCAGGAATAATATTGGTCTCCTCTATGATCATAAAATCTAAACCTCCAATTTTATGATGTGCAACTGCGAAACGAGTGTCAAGACGTATTAGTGGGCATGCACCGCCTTATTTTTATTAAGCAGTATCGTTTTATTCGTCGTTTAAGCGACATTTCGTTTAATACGCGACACATTTAATTTTATCTTTGTAATTCGGTGTATTCGTGACATTTATCTTTGTAATTCGGTGTATTGTTGTAATCTTGTATTATGTTCGGTTTTAATGAACTTCAATTAATTAGCTTTACTCCATTCAAATAGCTCAAGAAGTTTTTTTTATGATATTTTTTCCAAATTTTAAGCTTTAAATGGTTCTCCTCTGTAATGTTGCAAAAATGCTGCTTAAACCAAATTGCCTTTCACCCTTTGATATACATTCTTCTCGTTGACTAAACATAATGAAGATATACATTCTACTTTTATATTCATTAATTGAAGTAAAGACACTGCAATAAAAAGTGGAAAATCCCAACATGGATGTCATTCACATTGTGGAATATACAAACTTGCATGATCAAAGTGAATAAATAATGTAAGTACACATTTATTGAATTTGAAATTTAATGATTTTTATCTTGAGACTCAATTCACAGTTTCAACATTTGATAATGTGACGAAGGTTCTCCATAATTTTGTTATTAATAGGAATAACTACTCACATATTTTTCCAAATATAGTGACTGGTTATCAAGTAGTGCCTTAACCATTCGCATCAGGTAAATGAGAAGAGCCAGATTGTTTTGTACGACATTAACCTTCACACCTTCAGATATAAAAGTACACATTCTGGGCAACATCTCGTGTAGTCCTGGGTCACAAGCTAAGGACTGGAGCGCTTCCTGCAAGATGAAGAAATTTGTAAAGCAGAATACAAAATTATTTTTTTTCAATTATTTCAGATCTTTCACAAATAGAATAACATACATATAGGATATCTAAACCTATTAGAAAATTCTATACTTTGTAAAAAGTATGGTTGGTGATCTTTGCCACCAGTTATATATTTAGTGAGTTAGGTCTTGTTTAGACTACACTTGAACAGCAATGGAAATTTAAATATAGACATCTTTTGCTTAGATGTGTGGACGAGCTCACGCCCACCTGGTGTTAAGTGGTTACTGGAGCCCATAGACATTTACCAGAAATTGTTTTCATATAGTAAAAAATTTCTGCCGTGAAGCAGTAATGCGTTTCGGTTTGAAGGGTGGGGCAGCCGTTGTGACTATACTGAGACCTTAGAACTATATCTCAAGGTGTGTGGCGCATTTACGTTGTGGATGTCTATGGGCTCCAGTAACCACTTAACACCAGGTGGGCTGTGAGCTCGTCTACCCATCTAAGCAATATGGATATGGTTTTCCATAATAATATTGTGAAATAGTTTCTTTCAATATATCTACTATAAATATAATTATGTAATGTATTTAATGAGAAGATATGCAACTTTTTAAGATTCAATATTAAATGGAAGAAAAAATTATATGGTGTTCATTGTTTTTTTTTTTTTCTTTCTATCAGGGTAGTTACTTACAGCACGTCTTGTTTCATCACTGCCAACACAGGCTTCTGTGATTTCTTTATAATAGAGCTGCTGTTCAACACTCAATTCATGGGTAGCAAGCTGTTTAACATGCACAGATTCTGATGCTTTCAATCTTGCTGCTTTGCCACATATAGGTTTACCTGTAATATTTATATTTATAAAAAAATATTATCTTTCACACCCGCATAGAATCGCTTTTTTTTTAAATTGTAGCAGTGGTAAAAAAATGAGGTTATGATTCCAATGTTTATTCCTATACATATATTTGTGTCAAAATATCATTTGCAATAATCTCTTGAAAATACTAAATAACTTGTTACTTGTGTACTTTAATTCAGATAATTCAATCAGAATCCATATTAAGCCCTACCAATTATATTCTTCCAGTTTTGTATCTTTTCTACCATAAGTAAAATTAATTAAACCCTGTGATATTCCTATCAAAACAACTGTTATAGTTATCTAACCTGCAGAATCTTTATTGCTTGGTTTACTCAGTTTACTTATTGGATCAACAGATTCAAGTTTCTGAGCTTCTTTTGAAAGCGGTGGTGGATTTTCAGGTACTGTTGGTTGAACCCCATCCACACTTAGCCAATGTGCACGAACAGATACATCCAATGGAACCTTTGGGGGTGGTGCTGATAGGATCTCCGAAAGATCTATCTCTTTTTCTTCAATGAAATGGAGTTCTCTACCTCCTCCAGATGCGAACCTAAATGGCAGCGAATCAGGCTGAATAAATCCATATTGACACTAAAATGAATGAAATAATATAATGAATTAAAAAAAAATATTGTTAATTTATCATAGGAGACCATGGAACACTTAAAGCCATATTTAAATATTGCTTTAACTGCAGATATTAAAATACCTCATTGTTTTTTATCTTCAGGGCATGATCTATATCTGTAATGGAAAGTTTTTGTCTCTTTGAGTGATGCATGAACTTCATGGCATCTTGAACAATCACTTTCAAGCGATATGTAACATCATCAGCGAGTTCCTTAGCAGCGTCATCGCCAAGAGTGGCGATACCAACACTCTCTGCTATCACTTTCATGGAATCCAACGTTAACGAAGATCCATAAGCCAATTCTGAGTCGCCCATGATAGAAATTAAATCTATAAAAAAATAAGGTTGTGGTTTATGAAAGTTGTTAAAGTTCTCAATTCAATCAAAGGGAGCATATGAATACCTTTAAGATACGTTGACTACAGCATTAAACAATGATTTATCACCAAATTGGTTACGATTACGATAGACCCCTTGTATCACTGTATTCTTTGGGTTAATCTTTAATTTTTTATTCCTGCTTTTTTCTGATATTTTCCTGTTGTGATAAGGTAAAGTTAATTAATGTAGATAAGTAGGTAGGTATGTACCTGTGTACCCTAATTTATTTACTATTTGGATACAAGTAGACATTCTACCATAGATTTTTTTGGTACAACATATTCTTCTTCTTAGTTTTTGGATCCGGCACGTTTGTGCATTAGCCAGCGTCAAGTAATAAGATTTTTAGGAATCGCCGTTTTAAGTAGGTATTTACAGTTTACGAATAATAAAAAACGAAGGAAACTTAATCAATTGGCATGAAATGCTGCTTATGCTGCCCATGCTCTATTATTTGTCTTGAGTGTGAAAAAACTGGATGAAGCTATTTTATGCCAATACTATGGACATGTCACACCCAAAATTAAAACTACGGTCTCATGCCATAAGATGGGTGTAGATTATAATGTCTATGGGATCAAGTTGAGTGCATGAGCTAAGGATTGCGTAATTTATGATTTTTTTATTAAGCCAAGTAAATTTTATGACAACAAATAGAAACCATATTTTTTTACATTTTTAAGCATTGCTTTATAAAATTGTTCAGTAATGCATGCCACAGAAAAGTATTCCAGAAAATGAACAGTTATGAAACAAACATTTTTAAATTTGTGGTACATTTTGAGCTCATTTTTAGATCTAGCAATTTTTTGCTCTATAACTGACGACATATTGACTTTTGACGGCATTCCAATTTCTATTCGTTATTATTCATTTTGCCAACCATTTCAAAGAGAATAAAGGTAATCAATATAACCAACCATAGCTTCGCGTTCGATTACGGGCATTTGCAGCCTCATGCGCTTCAAGTTGTAATATTATTTTCAAAAGGTCTAGTTTTGTAAATAAGTGACTACTATCGGTTAGACGGAAAAATCGTTAAAATGTATAGAAATAAAAAAGACGTTGATAAGCACGTCGAAAATTTGCTGAACAAAATATCTTCGAGAGAGGTTGGTAGTTGGTGTTCAAATCAAGTATTACGCTTATTGACAAAGTTTTTACCATCGATATTTGGTTATTTTCAGTTTAAAAGTCGTGCTTATTCCATCGCTCGGTTGTATTTTGAAGTTGGCGATTTTGCGAATTGCCAAAAATATGTTGAGCAATATCTTACTCAAAAAGATAACAATGCAGCGGCTTATAAACTTCTCGGACAAGCTTTGCAGAAGATAGGACAAAAAGAAAAGGCTTTAGAACAATACAAAACTTCCCTGGACATTGACCCAGCCCAGACAAGCACTATTCTAGACAGTAAGTCTTACTAAAATAATATTTAATTTACAATTTATCATATAGCTACTTTACTAGGTTTGTTAATATTAAAACCAAAATCTTCTATTAAGCCATTTTTATGTGCAGTATTCTTATATATATTTATTTATATTTATGTGAAAATTATATTCTTAGTTATATTCTTTTTTTCTATCAGTAAGTGTGTTGGTGGTAGTACTATGATTAATTTATTTCCTTAGATGATTCTTGTCAGCTTGGAAGAGGTCATATTTAGTAATAAGACTGCATAAGCATAAGTACAATACATTGTTTGATTTTTTGTTTTTCTTTTGATTTTATATTGTTTTGCAATAAAGAATACTCTATTATTATCATGTATATAATAAACTACATAATATAATATTTTGTATGTTGTTAATAGGTATGTATTCATTTGTAGCTATTGTATAGTTTGAAGTTGTTATACCCGAAAAGATAAAATTCTTGAATGACTTCCACAATGCAGGAACACACTAACTTATAAAATCAACTAAAATTAGGTTTTGCTATACAAATGAGATATAGACCACAAGTCTTAAGATCTGGCCTCTCATGTCTAGAAGCTCTAGTAACCACTTAACACCAAGTGGGTCATGAGCTTGTTCATTCTTTATTAGGCTTGATTGATTGATCATGATTAGGCAAGTACTCACACATGACTAAATACAGTTTCAGATCAACTTTTCTAATTTATTATAAAAAAAAGAATAATATTCCTAACCTAAAAGTACATTTTATTATCCGCAACACGCTTCGTCAGATTACAGAAATAGAGTTATCAGCAACATGCTTCGTCAAAAAGTACAATACTTACTTTCAGTTACAAGCGTCGTCATAAGTAATACATAGGTCCACATATAGGTTTCAGATTGTATGATGCCTATTTCATATCACCTGATGTATAAAATATGTGTGTTGTGATTATTTTCATTCAGTGTGAATTGACCTGACCATTACAAGTAATAAAACCTTGCCATTGTTTACCTTACGTGCACTGCTTCACGTCAGATCTGTTTTGAATATTATACAAAACAATAAACTACAAGTGGCTGAAGGTCTAGTATAACCAGCCACTTTAATGCAATAAAAAAAAAACTAAGATAAATTAATTAATCCACCAAAAAAATAGTGGCAGTCAGCATAGCTTTTCCATCTGTATAATCATCTGTATTCCCTCTGTTATAATTGATTGACTTGTCTAAATTATAAATAATGGTCAGGAAGATCATAATTGATGTTTTAACACCATTTAAATGAAATATAAAAATACTTGTTTCAGTTTGTGAACTTCTAGCTGATTATGATGTGGAAATAGAACCTGGACGTGCAAAATACTGGTGTGAAAAAGCAGAAGCAATATTCCCTAGACACCCTGTTACTTTTCGACTCCGTGAAAGACTTCTATCCTTGCAAAATCCAAATCCTGAAGCACTAGTCAAATTAATAACCACAGAATTGGCAATAAGACCAAAAGATGCACAACTTCATGCACGTTTAATAAAACATTATATTAGCACAAATAAATTAAAAGAAGCTTTTGAACACAGTTGCAATATTGAGTTTGGTGAAAATTTTTTCATGAGTAATTATGCTTGGTATGAAATTTTAGCCAATCTTGTGGTAAATAGTGGAATTAACCATAATGAATGGCTGTACCAGTTATTGCTTTTAACTGTTAGAGAACGTTTGTGTGTCTTAAGTTTAACTGAAACACCAAGTGGTACATCAAAAAGCTTAGTAGAGTCACAAGAGTTTCTACAAGCCTATGATCAGTCAATTGAAATAGTTGCAAAAACAGGTCCTAGTCCTGGCCATGGAGATTTTCATGCAAGTTTGCTTCAACATCATAAAGGACAATTTAGCTTACATGCTGCTACACTGTTACTGAAGAGGGCAAAGAAAGACCAGTTGAATTGGAGAGATGCTGTAAAATATGCTGCACCATTGATGTTAATAGCATGGCAAACATTACCACTTGATCCAAAAGTAAACTGGGTTAAACATGCCCCAGAAAAACAGTCAAATGCAGTTAGACGGTGGTTTTCTGAAGGAACATACAGGTGCTCTCAAGCAGGTCATTATCTTTTGTCAAATATTCAAGATAAGAATCAAAAATTAGATCAAATATCACATACACTTGTTGGAACAACTTGGAGGGAAACAATCTATGAAAAAATTTTTAATAAAAGAAGTCAATTGGAACTAATTAAATCTTCATATTTTGCATCAGACGCTTATAAACCTCCAGTTTTAAGACTACCTCGCAAAATTGAAGTTGAAGCATATGATGATGATGCTCAAAAAGTATTTGGAAATTCACTACACCATTATGTGTGGACACTTCTGAACTATAAAGATTACACTCAATTTCGATGCACTCTTTTTAATTTATCAACTGTAACAATGAGTAGCTGTGGGCCCGAAACTTTAAATAATCTAGATATTTATGCATTTCTATACTGTGCTACGTTAACTGCCCATCAACAAAAACTTACCAGGATGTCTTATGTTTCCACTGACAAACCAAATGTTTTACCTGCTCATATTACAGATTGCCTCTGTACACTTTCGCAAATGAAATGGTGGGATTGTGCTTATAAATTTTGTCAAAGTGAATTAGGTACTGAGCTTACAGATATTAGAGCCACATTGAGTCAAGGTATAGAGGTTGTTAGATGTGTTGATAACCATGGTCTTGATCCACATCTTCTTTGTTTACTGGGACAATTATTTAATAACAAAGCTAAATCTATTTCAAATTTCGAAGAGAAGAATCATTGGAAATTCCGTGCAGCATTATACTACTCTTCTTCAATTCCTCTGCTTGAAAAGTTGATTAACAAAATTTTTGTAAAAATACCAGAAAAGAGAATGTTTGCCTATATCAACAAGGAACATAACTCTAAAGAATTGAATTCTTTAATAGAAGAGAGCAAATTATATGTTGCATCTCATCATTTTGATGAAAATGAATATGACAAAGTTATTGACATTGCTTCATCTTTAAAATCTCCAGAAGCTTACTACCTTCTTGGTCAAACATATACTAAAATTGCTGTTTTAGAAAATGATAATTCTAAAGATTTTTCAGTTAATACTAATTCAAGCTTTTTTGTAATGATGAAAAAAGCTAAGCATTATTGTTACAAAGCCTTGGACAGGCTTAGACAAATTGAACCTGACAGAAACCACCCTTTGTATGTCAACATCCAGGATTTGATAGAAAACATTAAAACTTACTTAAACAGAGCAGATCCTGATGTATCAATAAATGACAATTTTAAGGATGACTCTGATTCATCTGTTGACCTTTTGCCAGTCCGAGCTACCGCACAACATACTCGTAATCTGAGTTCTACGCCTAAACCTAAACCTAACCTAAACAACTCAAATATGACAAATTATCGAACAGCGGTTGATTCTCAATTCATGGACACTTCAAGAATTGATCATCAATTTTTAGAAAGAATAGAGACAGAAATCAGAAACTTAAACAAGAGAGATGCTACAATTAATGATTTTATGCAACAAACAAGAATATGGTTTGATGAGAATCGCAACTTAGGAAATCAAATAACTAACACTATTCACTCTAATGTCCAAATAACTACGGATCAAATAAAACTTCTAAAAATTTCAGTAGATCATGTAAAGGATCAAATAGACCAGTGTAGAAATGAATGCAAAGATGTCGGTGAACTAAAAAAGCAAATTGCTGAATTAAAAATAGAAGTAAACAAGTTAAAAAAACCAGCAGAAGCAAGTGATGAGAGTGATTTATACAATACAGATAAAGAATGCAGAAATAATGAGAACACACCAGGCTATGCTACACAACTACCTTATAGTCCTGCTCAAGCTATGGCTTCATATAATCAGAGACTTGTTCCACCTTTTCCAGCACCACCTAATCCATACCATTTATATGGACAAAATTTTTATAACTTATACAATCACTACGCCCAAATAGCTCAAACGTCAACACCTGGAACTGCTCCTATATTTGAACATGCCAGGTCCCAAATGGCGCAATATCCAGGTGTATATCCAACACCAGAACAAATGTTTTTAGATATTGCACAACTTGTTCCACCAGCTGTACCAGTACCCCCAGTTCCGACTGTCCCAGTGCCTTCAGCTCCGACTATCCCAGTTGTACCAGCTACACCAATAACTACTGTTACAACAACAGCTAAATCAACAGTTCCGATTATTTCAACACAATCTTCAATATCCATCACATCTAAATTGGTAAATAAAACATCCAAAGAGACAGCTAAATCGTTACCTGTCAATGTTGTGATAACATCTTCTGATCCATTACCTACATGTACTACAGCACCACCTCCTATACTGAGTGTCACTATTCCTCCTAAACATATAAAAAGCTCCCCTCATAATTATCAAATTCCTATGCCATCTGTGGATGAAACAAAAACAGTGTCACCATCCGTTTTTAGTATTCCAAATTCAGGAATAACTGTGAGTTCATCGACAAATTGGAGTCAATCATCCATTTTTAAAACAACGCAGTCAATTCCTGTACTCAACAAGATGGGTGATATATCATTGATAAAGGATGCTGCTAAAACTGAAATTAATAATGCCAGTATTGATCCTTCACCAAATGCTAGTCTTAATAAATCGAGAACAATATCAGAACGTAGCAATACATCTATTGAAAGCTATGATCCATGTCCAGACTTCAAGCCGATAGTACCATTACCTGCCGAAATAAAAGTGAAAACCGGAGAAGAAGATGAATTTACAATTTTTTCTTCAAGGGCTAAATTGTTTAGGTTTGTAGACATGCAATGGAAAGAAAGGGGCCTCGGCGAAATTAAATTATTAAAACATAAAATTACTGGAAAAGTAAGAGTTTTGATGAGACGTGAACAAGTTCACAAGATTTGTGCTAATCATGTAATTACTTCTGAAATGGAAATTTCACCAATGAAAAATGAAACAAAGGCCTATTTTTGGGTCGCCAACGATTTTGCAGATGAAGCAGTGGTACTTGAAATGTTTTGCATACGTTTCAAGACTTCTGATATAGCACAGGAATTTTATAGAAATTTTGAAAAAGCACGCTTAGAAGCAGCTAATTCAAAGACTGTTGAAATCCACACTGACAAACATGATTTAAAAAATACTACCAAGGCATCTACCCCTAGTGACGTTTCTTCCAAATCTGAAGACCATCCTAAATCTACTCCTGGTAAATCTGTGCTTGGAGGATTCACTTTTAGTAGTACACCAAACATAAAACCAATTAAGGATGAAAAAGAAGTCTGTTCTAAACCAACTGAAACAACTGTAGGTAAATCCAACCCATTTACTGACTTTTCTTTGAAATCTATGTCAAGTTCACCATTTTCCAATTTGTCAACTGTGAATACGAATATATTTAGTAAAAATACTACACCTCCACAAGACGCTGCTAAAAAATTAAACATATCTGACACAGTAGAGGACTTTGAACCCACTGCAGAATTTAAACCAGTTGTACCTTTACCTACATTGATTGATCAAAAAACTGGAGAAGAAGACGAAAATGTGTTGTTTGAGAACCGTGCTAAACTCCTACGTTTCGATGCTTCAGACAAAGAATGGAAAGAGCGAGGACTAGGTAACATGAAGTTACTTATACACAAAGAAAATACCCAAAAAGTACGATTATTAATGAGACGAGAACAAACTTTGAAAGTATGTTGCAATCATTCAGTAACAAAATTTATGATATTCCAAAAAATGCAGAATATGGAGAAAGCTGTTACTTGGTGCGCTAAGGACTTTTCAGAAGGAGAACTGGTAACACAAACATTTTGTTTGCGTTTTAAAACTCCAGAGCAATGCGGAAAATTTATTGATACTGTAAACATGGCACAGAAAAATATGGAAGATGAATCAAAAACTTCCAAGGAAGGAAACAATGCAGCCACACAGAACAATCAAACTGGATTTGGAGATAAATTTAAGTCAAAACCAGGGTCTTGGTATTGTGAAACATGTTATACCAATAACTTGGAAAGTTTTGACAAATGTGCTTGTTGTGAACAACAGAAACCACAACTTGTTGTGAATAATAAAGAATTAGGTTTTGGAGACAAATTCAAAAAGCATCCAGGAACATGGGAGTGCCCGATGTGTTTAATTCGCAATGAAATTGGAGTAAAAAATTGCATTGCCTGTAAAACACTTAAAGATCCTTCAGAAACAAATAATAAACCAGAACCAGAAGTACAACCATTGCAATATTCTTATGGAATACCTGGTCAAAATGCTAAAACCTTAGAAAATAAAACAATACAGTTTCAAAATACAAATATTCAAATATCAACTGATTCAAAAGCTTCTATTCCGAAATTTAAATTTGGTATTGCACCAGCATCACATGAATCAAACGAGGAAACTAATTCAGAAGTTGATGCACCCACTTCCACATCTATATTTGATGGTACTGGTACACACACATTTAAATTTGGTATTCCATCAAATTTGACTGTAAAGCCCCAAAATTCACTTGAAATTAAAAAACCAATGAGTACAATGTTTGATTCACCTAAGACTTCAGTAGCTGCTGAAAAACCTTTGAACATAAATTTAAAAATAGAACATGAAAATGAGAGTAACACAGCTGTATTATCTAAATCAAAAGATCTTACGTTTGGTTCTAATGAAAGTGGAACATTCAATTTCGTTTTTAAACCAAAAACTCCAGTAAAATCCAAGAGTCCATTGAAAAATCCAAAAAGTCCTGGTGAGGACAGTGATGGAAATGATGAGTGTGTGTCAGAAGAGGAGTCGTCCCAGATACAATTTACACCTGTTATTCCCTTGCCTGATGAGGTAAGTCATATTTTAATTTTACAAAAAAAATTCATAAAATTTGAAGTCGTCGTAGCTTAAAGGATAAGGACGACCGGTGCATTCGTATTGAGCGATGCACGGGTGTTCGAATCCCAGGCGGGTGCTAGTTTTTCTAATGAAATACGTACTCAACAAATGTTCACGATTGACTTCCACGGTGAAGGAATAACATCGTGTAATAAAAATCAAACCCGCAAAATTATAATTTGCGTAATTACTGGTGGTAGGACCTCTTGTGAGTTCGCGTGGGTAGGTACCACCACCCTGCCTATTTCTGCCGTGAAGCGGTGATACGTTTCGGTTTGAAGGGCGGCGAAGACCTTAGAACTGATATCTCAAGGTGGGTAGGGCATTTACGTTGTAGATGTCTATGGGCTCCAGTAACCACTTAACACCATGTGGGCTGTGAGCTCGTCCACCCAATTAAGAAATAAAAAAATAAAAAAACTTGATGTGGATTAGCAGACAAAGGATAACTGTAAACCAGCATCTGATAACTGTAACCCATACACCAAATGATAGTAGATTTCAGTACCACAAGAACATTGTAATACAATTCAACATGAAATTTCTAGTTGAAGTGCATCAACGTAAGCATATGATATAAATTAGGGATAGAAACAGTAGTTATTTTTAGCTTTTATTTTTAATCACAAATTACTGTACAAAATTCTAATCTTACATTTTCCTTGACTAGTTCCATCAAAATAAGATAAATAAGTAGTAGTCATATAATATATAGTATAGTCCAAGTGTCTTATTCGTATTGAGAGTTAAAAATAAAGATTGAATAGAAAATGTTGTAAATATATACATGTTGTATTTGAAAAAAATTGCTTTGACAGGTTCAAGTTGTAACTGGGGAGGAAAATGAAACTGAACTTTATGGCCACAGAGCCAAACTATATAGATTTATGGCTGGCGAATGGAAAGAGAGAGGAATCGGAGTTGTAAAAATTTTGAAACACAAAGATACAGGCAAGTTAAGGTAAGTAATAACTTAACTGGTGTTTTATTAGAGACATATTCAAATAGACCATAATCATAATCATCATTTAATTTATTCTTTTATTTTAGAGTTGTAATGCGACGGGAGCAAGTTCTAAAAATATGTTTAAATTATGCATTAGCGCCTGAAATTACATTTACTCCCAAAGATGAAAAAACGTGGTTGTTTGCTGCTAATGATTATAGTGAGGGAGAGTTAAGCTTACAACAATTTTGCCTTCGATTTGCAAATAAAGAAACTGCTACTGAGTTCAAAGACGCAGTTGATAAAGCCAGGGATGGTAAATCTATTGAAATAATGAAAAAAGATGATAAATGTAATTCAGAAAGTATTTCTGGAAAGAGTGAACAAAATATTGATGAGGATGATGTTATTTTTGTGAGTGAAACAGTTGCCACTGTGGAAGAAAAGCAGAAAGCAAAGGATCTATTACTTCCGGAAAACTTTTACAATTACAAATGTAAAGATCCATGTCAAGGATGCCGGGGTTGCAAAGAAAATGAGTTTGTAAAAAAAACTGATTCTCCAGTGAATATTAGCAACTCAACAAATCCACTAGAACATATGACTATGGCAGCTCTTCTATCGACTCCTAGTAAAACGACTCCATCTTCATTTCAAAGTCCTACTAATTCATTGTATGGCACTCCATCTAATTTTGAAAAGACTTACGATACCTCAATTTTCCGTACTCCTCTAGGATCAATTGGCTCATTAAAATCCGATACACCTACATCAACAATAAAAAAATCTGATCTTTTAATTAGCAAAGAAAATGATTCAATACAGAAACCCTCAGTTTATTCAACATCAACTGTTGAGGAGGTTGAAGCAACAGAGATAAATTCAAAGTCTAAAGGTGTTATACTTGCTCCCCCAAAACTTACTAATGTTCCCTCAAATGAACAAAAAGCTCCAGAAAAAAGCTCCATTTTTACTAGTGGTCAAAACAAACCTATGTTTGATCAATCCAAATTTCTATTTGGTAGTGCTGCTGCTGGTACTTCTAGTAATAAATCAATTTTTTCATATTCAAGTGATAACTCACCTAAAAATCCAAAAGATGATGTGAAATCAATATTTGGTGGAGCCCAGAAAGACTTTTTATTTAGTAATGTAGCACAAAGTAAAATTTTTGGCCCAGGATCAATAGCTAGTAATCAATCGAAACCCAGTCTTTTTAGTACACAACCACAGACTGAAGAAAAAAAGAATGTGTTCGTAAATAATGACTTGCAGTGTGGGAATAATGCAACTATTAATTCTAATCAGAAAAAAACAAATGAAGACATCTCAGAAAAATCCAATGTAGCCAAAAAAGAAGAGATAAATAGTGAAGGACCCTTCAGAATTGATAATAAACTATCATTTGCTGCTTTGTCTACGGGTAGTGGTGATAATTTTCAGAGTAAGTGCTTATTACTGATTTATTAAGGATCGCCATATTAATAAAAAATAATAATATTAAATCAATTAACAGCTGTAAACAGTCAATCTCAGTGTTTAAGTTTAGTAAAAGCAAACTTAGCAAAAAAAAGGACCCAGTATGACGTATGTAATGGCAATAAGTAGGTACTAAAAGTTCATGTTTAAGTTAGCTCTATGAATCAAAATCTTGTACAATAATTATGTGTTTTAAATTGTGAAGAGCGTATGGTGAGTCCACAATGCAAGATGTCTTTTTCGGCAGCAAAGCACGCGTTAGGAGTTGAAGGTTAGGTACGACAGGCGGAATAACAATCAGTTGATGGCTCTGTCCGGGCGTAGCTGAAACAGCCTCTTAGGCTACCAGCAAATAGTTGGGGAATAAAATGTGGTCGACTACATTCGGATAAGATATTCATACTGTATTCGTATTATACAATTTAAATAAATGGAAAGTTTGAAAAGTTTTTAAATATTAAATTAGAGCAAATGCTGATATTTGTAAAACAATATATTAAGCCCCAAGCAATATATTAAAATCACATCATGTGTAATTACAAAGGTAAAAAACATCAAATTCCATTGCAGAAAAGGCCGATTTTCAATGGGAGGGTGCAGGTCAGCAACTGTTTGCTGGTGGACAGAGAATAGAGGGAGATAATTCTAAAACTGAAAGCAATGCAGTAACCGAAAAAAGTGGAGCTGCAGGTGATGAAGAATATGACCCATATTATGAACCTATTGTACCTTTACCTGAAAAAATTGTGATCACTACTGGTGAAGAGGATGAGGTAAGTACTGTTCTGCTTATGATTTTACAAGTTACTAAATTTTTCACAAATCATTTCATTAATGAACTTTCAATATGTTTTGTCTACACAACCTGTATTCAATGATTAATTTGATTTGAGTTTGTAACCCTTTGAAATACTGGCACTGAGTTGGGGGATAGTATTTAAATAACTACTTTTTTCTCCTACCTACGCCAAAAGTTCGGTTTTCCTCCCGCTGTACAGGGAAGATTGTCTAACTTTTCCTCCCACTGTAAGGAGAAGAAACTGTAACTTTACCCCCTGGGTATAACCAGGTAAATGTCAGAAGTGCTCAATAAAATAACACTATAAACTTAATCCTAAATGAGTTGTGAAATTTTAGGAAAAATTGTTTGGCGAAAGATGCAAATTATTCCGTTATAATGAATCTCAAGAATGGAAGGAACGTGGTGTAGGCGAAATAAAAATTCTGTATCATCCAGAAAGAAAAACGTACAGATTTTTATTAAGAAGAGAACAGGTAATTAATTTTAATCATCCAAACACATTGTTCAACAAGGAAAAAAACGGATTAATTACTTACCAGATTTATTTAATATGCAAGTGAGTATAGTTTCATTTCCAAAGCACATACACATAAGAGGAGTCTCCAAAATAAGAGCCAAATGTATAATTAATTATATATTTATTATTGTTTTACACCTGGACGATAATCTAGATATTTAGTAAATTTTATTAATGGCCATACCATAACAGACATTGAAGTATCAGTGGGCAGGGCACATTGCTCGTAGAACGGAGGGACGTTGGGGCCAGAAAGTTCTTGGGTGGCGACCGTGTGTGTACTTGAAGAGTTAGCGTGGGTAGGCCTCCCACAAGATGAACCGACGACCCATTCGAGGTTCGCGGGGATCCGCTGGATGCAGGCAGCGCAGATACGGTCTTTGTGGCGAGGCTTGGGGGAGGCCTATGTCCGGCAGTGGACGTCTGTGGGCTGATAAGAAGAAGAAGAAGATACCAATAAATTCTTAATCTCGTTTAAGTAAGGTTTCAATACCTTCACGCTTGCTACGATTTAAAAAAAATTGCCAGGTTCATAAAGCTGTATTGAATATGCTGTTATTTGCGGATTTGGAATTACACCCAATGAAAAATTCTGATCGAGCATGGATTTGGGCTGGGATAAATTATGCAGAAGACCCATCTGGTCAGCAGGAGACCCTAGCTGTCCGTTTTAAATCGATCGAACTGTTCAATGAGTTCGGCAATAAGGTCGCCCAATGTATACAGGTCAGTGTAAGATATTTATATTCATTTAAAATAAATGATCTAAAGGTTGGCAGAATGCTATGTTTCAAACTGAAAAAAAATACTATTTTTTAACTATAAAAATGAAATTCACAAGTAATATAAACGAGGCTATTTTTATAGCATAATATAAGATATTGTAAATTATTTTTATTATTATGAACCCCTTGGGAAGTTCCTACTGACAGGATTTTCTGAGCGATCTAACAAAACACAATTTCAAATATTTTTGTTTCGTATATTGTATTCAATGCTATGCTTAATACTGCAAAGTTATATTATCAAATATTTTCAATACTTTTATTCCTAAAACACTTTTGAAACAAAAATATAATTACTCAGACAGTGACACTATGTTTTACAGGTTCTAGTTTGCATAAACTATGTCTAAATGGTAATTTTCTTATTACAGAAGCTGCAAGATGAAACAGCTGCTAAGCCTATTGAAGTGAAAAAATCTCAAGAAACAAATGAGGCCAGTTTCACCAATCCCATGCGGTTGCCGAAACATTTGCAAGACAGTGCACGAGCAGACTACGCGATGACGGCAAAAGTGGAACAGCAAACTCAGAGAGACGAAGTCGTGGACCCGAAACCAGAAGCTGTGTTCCAAGTCAGACCATCACCGTCCAAAGAAAATTTTCAACAAGTACAGTTCCAAGAAATGCGCCAATCAAAGGAATATGACGTTGATGAAGAATATGACGACGATAATGGCGAAGATAATTATGATGAGTATGATCCCGACTATGAGCACAATGAATACGACCATGAATACAATGAAGATGTAAGTGTTAAAATTAGCGTATCCTAACATTCAAAATGGATGCGACTTTTGAATATTTTGATTTTTTTTATATTATATTTAATATAACCATGAAAAAAATGCCACCTATGATGTCTTATATTCAGCGATGGGTAAAAATTGAAGGGCTTAAATGAGTTGGTTATTCATTTTAATTAATGCGAATATATTTGATGATTTCATGTTGCATTGTCGGAATTTTTTGAAGTCGAGGTTCACAATTTTATAATTTGAACTTTTAAATTACTATTTTTATGCTATAAGGCAGATGAGACCTATTTTAAAATAATTTTTCTTTAATTATTGATCTGGAAATTGTAATATATTATAGAAAACCAAAGCAAAGTACAAAACTGCATATAAATTTGTAGAAAGAAAATTAATTGAAGTAGAAGTTTGTTTATCAAGGGTGAAAGACCTCGATGCTTGCCTGAAATTTGAATGTCAAACATCCAATGTAACCGTCATCACATTATTTTAATACCTGTATCATCATAATACAGCTCAGATTAGACCTTTTATCTCAAAGTGGCTATGAGCACCCTTCCACCTTGCCTGCATTTTGGAAACACTTAACATCTGGGGTCGGGCGCAAAACAAAAAAATTTGAAATAATGGCGACCACACCTACTGTTCCAAATAAAACCCAAGATGCACAGCAAAAACAAGGTTTTTATTCCGACCGTGTATAATAAATACACTCTAACAAAAGATTTATTCCCAAGCGGAGACCAGAAATTAAAAATACAAGAATTTAAAACTACCGTTTTATTTATTTACATACACACAATAAACATTAAATGTCCATTTATCGATGATTTCAATTTTAATTCAATATGTAGGAAGAGGAAGAATCTGGTGAATATTATTCGTGTGATGGAGAAGCAGTTATCAAGCAAGGCAGTTCAGAAACGACATGTGAGAACGCTCGCATCATCGTGATATTTGATCAGGATGTTTGCTCACCTAAAATTCTGATCACTGACAGTGGAACTGGAGAAATCCTTGCCGATATGCTTATAAGCACAGATACTGAATTTGAGGTACGTATTTTTAATAATTATATATAATTTTTCGTTATTTCGTAGCAAGCGGTGTTGCTGGCAGTGCTTTAAAAAATATATTTTACCAACATGTTTTGCGCTACAGGTTATAATATCGCTATTAACACTGCTTTCGGCGACACCATAGTGGTGTCGTGAGATGGCTGTTTCAGTAGTTTGCTTGCTAATAATAATAGTTTAAATTGTTCGAAATCGGAAAACTAAATTTAATATATAATAATAACATAATTTCCACTAAAATTATGTTATTATTTGCGTTACTTAAAATACTTTTAAATAATATGTTCACTTTGTTATAATTAAATCACGATAAGTGATGTATTTAAAACTCATTACCTTTAAAACATTTTAAATTAATTCTCCATATTCCATTTAGATTTCTAGTGATACTACGTGCAAATGGTCAGGAACGGACTTTACGAGCAATGATCCCGTTGAAAAGTCTGTAACAGTTAACTTCCCCGATAGTGAAGTCGCAGCACAGTTCCATGAAAGTTGTGAGGTAAGAAAACGTAAAAAAAAGTTCGCATACAACAGTTGTACATTTCATGTCTCTCTATAAAATATATAAGTTTCACATGTGTAATGGTTTTTTATTTATTTCAGACTTTATGTAAAGGTGCATCGCTGTACAGATCAGATCCAGAATCGTAGGAATATTTCAAAGTATTTTAATATAGTTTTATAATTTGTGTTTAAGAAGTAGGTTTTGTGCCACCTTGGTATTTGAACAAAGTTATCATCAATATTTTCACATATTTTATTAATGTAATTTTTAATTTAAAAACAACAAGTAAAATGCGAGTTTTTTTAATATATGGTACATTACCACCACCACCACCACCACCACTACCACTTATGAAACTATCACTAATGCATATAATTATAATGTTTAGTGTGATTTTACAAAAATCAATAGCACGCTGTCTGTGAGATATTTCATAGTAAGTATAGTACTTAAAATATTTTGTCTTACTATTTACTAAATCATTTTGTTTTCAATACATTTATAATTATCTTGTAATAAATATGTGTTATAACTTATCACAAGGAGATCTAACCAACACTTGTTACTTATTTATTAAAAAGATAAAAAAGTAGTAAATTATTTTTGTATTTTATGTCGTTCCTAGTTGGTTAGGTCTTCTTGTATTCCTTTCTTGTATTAAGTTAATATGTAGAGCTGTAAACCTATAAGTTTCATAGTAACTTCACAGTTCAATGATTCAGTCAAATAAAAAGACTACAGAAGAGGACATAACTCCGAGTAAAATTGACATTATTGAAGTATAAAAATGTATGTTGTTAAATAAATCAAATATCGTCGTGTTTCCCTGTATTACGTGGATTATAAAATAATTGATATTATAGAAATGAGAAAAGGATTGAATTTCAAATTATGACATTAAACAGTAAATAAATGCATATAGGACGAAAAAAATAATCTTGTTCTCATTTTGGAATCTGATGTGGAATGTATTGTGGAATGTGAAGAACTTACTTATAACGTAATAAAGATGTTGAAATAGGAAATTGTCTGTTATTTTATTCTGTAGTAGACAGATCTGAACGCACTATAATGATGAGTAGCTACTAAACAATGACTTATTTTGGAAAAAGTGGTGCAAAGGGTTTTCCTGCTGTATCTTTTTTTTTCCTACCTAAGCTGATAGTCTTGAGAGGCTATTTCAGCGTAACCTTAACAAGTAGGTAAGCTCCCGGGGCTCGAACCGGAGTGATGCTAACACTGATCCTAGTAAGAGTGGTGCTTCGCAGAATCTACCACAGGATCGGAAACGCGACCCACTGAGAAGATCTGGCGAGAAACTCAGTAGGCTGTGTCTATGGGTTAATTCGCTCGTCGAGCCCTTCGTCGCAAGCGACGGGTTCGACGAGAACGGTGACCGGTGCTTGTGGTACCCAAAAGCACCGTTAATGGTTTGGGAAGATCCGTAATGACGTGTTTTGGGCGACGTAGACTGTTTACCATTCGGTCTACAGGATTGGGTATGTAGTTTCCAGTGGCCACGACGAGAGGGTTCTCATGTTGTGCCTCCTTTTCAAAGTGGCGCAATGATGCTAACTGTATATACTTACTGACCGAGTCAAGTTCCAGGCCATCATGGAGATCCACGTTCTTCAGGAACCATGGTGCTTCGACGGCTATCCTGCAAAATCGGGATTGAATAACCTGAAGGGGTTTCAAGATAGTGCGGGCCGCGTGAGCGAACACTACGCTTGCATACGTTATGACGGGGCGTATGCAAGTTTTGTAGAGAGTTCTCTTTTCGGAGGGACAGTTTGCTTCCCTTGCAAAGCATAGGGTAGAGACGTCCTAATATGAAGGCGGCACGGTCGCGTACCGTTTTGATATGGGGACGGAATGTCATCCCTCTGTCGAGGGTGACGCCTAGGTATTTGACCTTCGAGGCCCACGGTATGGGCTGGCCAAAGAGAGTGATGGGGCTAACGGCAGAGGTGTTAACGCGCCTATTAGGGAGTGGGATGCTCGAAGTGGTGTTCGGAAGGCGACCCCTTTTGAAGAGCACCGCTGTGCTTTTCGTGGGGTTGATGCCAATGCGCCACTTCTTCCTACACGAGTAGTAGATAGCCGTGTCATCGGCGAAGAGCGCTAGATGGGTCTCCGGAGAGCGGGTCATACTATCATTGATATACATCATATTACCATTGACATATAAACTAAATAATAACGGGGAGAGCGCGGAGCCTTGCGAGACTCTGGCCGTCAGATGATGGTGCGAGAGCGAGTTCCCTCTACTCGATATCGAAACGAAGGGTTCGACAAGAAGTCTTGTATGATGAGCACGAGTCTGTCTGGCACTACCATTTTGTAGTTTGAAATCAAACCGTTGGGCCAGTCTTTGTCGAACGCCTTCTAGATATCGAAGAAGAGGGCTCCGTGAGGCGGTGCACTTGTTGTATGCACGAGTGTTTAGCGCGAATCCAAACTGCTCGTATATTAATATGTTATTCGCGGTAACGAAATCCCAGAGGCGTTTCCGAAGGAGTCGTTCGTAAATGTTGCCTATCGCTGTGAGGAGACTAAAGGACGGCAACTAGCGGTTTCGTTTTTTGGTTTGCCCGGCCTATGTATACCGATAACGTCCGCTTCTTTCTACACCACGGTAAAGATGCAGTGCGTCATAGCGGCATTTAAAATGGTAGCCAACTTTGCTATCAGTTGGACTGGTAAGATTTTTAGGGCGCGGTTGCGGATGCCTTCGGAGCCGGGTGCCTTCTTAGGGTGAAGGTTGTGGATCGCTTCTTTAATTTCGATACTGGTAATGGGGGGTAACGCGTCCGAGGACGGCAGGGAAGCTCTGCGCTCGACCTCCCTGTCGACTAACTCGGTGTGTTCGGGGTCCGCGTATTGAATGCTGGTGGTGCACTGCTCTTGCAGTGCATCGGTCAGCAGCTCTGCCTTGTCATCGTCATCGTAAGCAGGCGGTTGGTCTGAAGGGCGTACGAGGGGAGGCATAGTAACGGTCCGCTATGTCGTAAACTAGCATTCTTGCAAAAAAAAAGACATTATTCGTTACTATTGATGATCGAAGCGTAAATTGGAAAATAAAAAAGTTGAAAACACAAATAACTGGTTTTTTTTTCTTTTCTTTTGGGCGTTACTTCTTTTTCTCTGGTCACTTTACAATAAAATGGCATAGGGCAAAAGGCCTAATAAACGTAACATTTCAGTGTACCGTACTACACCTACAATAGGTGACCGTGCATGATTTGTTTCTAAGAATTATTTATTTTCCAAGATAAGCCTACTCAGTATAATACACACTAGTTTCAATATGATAGAGGTAATTATTTGTTCGCCATGTATACACTTATTCTCCTATATACTGGGTGTTACAAAACTACCCGTAAAGCCGAAAGAAGGTTAAATGGGTTCTTATAACGAGTCCATTCACAATATTTAAGAATCGTAGTAATGCTGTATAACACCCTAAAAAAGTAAAAAAATATGATTTTCACTGATGTGCAAACACTATTTCAGTAACATTAAAGAGGAAACAACGCAGAATGTATGTACTTTCATTTCTACTTAATTCTCGGAATGATAAAAATTTGAAAAGACCTAACCTAACGAAACAATCCAAACGAACACTTACTTTTTCATAATAATTTACAGAAACGGCTTAAAGTGTGCTCCGCCTTCCGCAATACACAACGTCGCTCGTCGGGATAGGGCTTGTGTGGCATTTCGCACCATCGTCGGTGTTATTGATGCGAAAACCGATCTAACACGCTGTTTCATCTCGGCAACCGTTGGGCAACCGAAGAAAGACGCTCTATCCTTCACATAATCCCACAAAAAGAAGTCCAAGGGTGTGAGGCCCGGAGAACGAGCAGGCCATAGCACCGGTCCCCCGCGGCCGATCCATTCTCGCGGAAAGCAAACGTTAAGATGTTCTCGTACGTTGCGAGCAAAATGTGCCGGAGCTCCATCATGCTGAAACACCATGTTTCTTTTGGTCCTCAAAGTAATCCCAGCCAGCCACAGGAAAGTCATCAATCGCCTCTTCGAATTCTGTTTGTAAAAACGTTAAATCGTTGCCAATACATTTCGCGAGCACTATTTAAATTGCGATATTCATGGCCTACGCATCATATCGTAAACTCCGAGTTAGAAAGCATTGTTATTTTGCAAAAAATAACAGAAACAGCTGTAGGATATCGATTAGAAGATTTGAAGTTGACAATATTTTTTTTCCAACTTTACATTTCTTTAAGCCAGTACTTGAGTATAATCACATCCTTGTATTGAGGTACCTATGCAACACACAAATTAAGAAACAACAAATTAAAAATATAAAAACTATTAAAGTAGACAATTATTAGGGAAAATAGGTACGTAGGCCGTTTTGATGAATAATCTGGTTCCCTGATATGACAGATTACTAGGGTTGGCACGATTTTTGGCTTTGATAATTAATTATATTTTTACGGGGTATTTTGTAACACGTTATATATACACTGAAGATAGATTCCGGACAAAACCGAATAAAATTACATTATGTAACACCCTGTAAAACGAAATAACTTCTAATATGTGATCAATTCAGTAATTTTTTAATATAAAACATTTTAAAAATCCTACTGAAACCTACCTAAGAATATTATGACTTCATCGGTAACTTTTTCTTGCCTACCTACCTATGTTAATAACCTCGAGGGGTTATACTAGCTTCACCGAACGTGTAGGCGAGTTTACGGGGCTCAGCCTGGTAAATTTGCTGACTCTAGCAAGGGAAATGGTTTGTTGAACCTACCGGGTCGGAATTGCGATCCGTTGAGAAACTCAGTGGGCTGTCTCTGTGGATTAATTTTAATGGCGAACCCTTCGTCGTATTCGACGAGAACAGTGAACGCTGCTTGGAATGCCTAAAAGAACCGATAGTGGATCAGGAGAATCCAAAGTAAAGTGTTTTGGGCAACGGCGACTGTTTACCGTTTGGTCCGCAAGATCGGGTACTTATGTAAAGTACCTATGTAAACTGTATGTAGTTACCGGCGGCCACGAAAAGAGGGTTAAGTTAGCAACATCCGTTACGCTCTATTACGTAAAAGATCTTTTTATTTTTATATTTTGTCGATATTTTCGCTTTATAATAATTTGAAAAAATTACACAAATTACCCATAAAGCCACCAAAAAAGCTATAAAATTGATAACTCTTTTCGGGTTCACTTTGATATGTCTGGTCAGTTGTCATTGTATAGATAATACACTACTTGATGGAGTCATTGAATGGTAAAATTTCAACCACCGCTACACTGCTAATTACAAGTAGTCTATTATGATTCAAGGTATTTATTGCTTGAAATAATAATACCACACAAATTTTACTCGAAAACACTACAGCAAAACACAAAACAGTGTTAGGAAGCCATTTCCGCTTAAGACAAACTTATGTTAGTGCGGGCTCTGTGGCTTATGAAGGCTTATAAGGCTTATGAAGTGATAATAAATACAAATGATAATGAAAATCATAGTTATTTCTAATGTATTATTTTAATCACCGCAATTTTAATGAAGTGTGAATAAATGTCGAACTGTCTTCGTTCAGCTTTGTTAGTAACCCTATATTTTTTCTTGGATCTGTTGAATTGTCTTTCGCAAAGAATATTAATATTTCTTACGAAACGTTCTTGATCGATTACTTTGAGAACATTAATTAAAACAATTCTCACACTTCCTATATCTATCCAAAATAATAACAGTTCTCCAACCATGATTGTAGTATACATATCTTATTACTTAACTATAATCTATTTCAGAAATGGTTCTATTTTTACTGTTAAATAGTGTGCAGAATTTTTACGTTGATTGCAAGGACGAATGCACTAATGCAGACGTGGAAATAAAGGCTGTATTAATAAACTGTAAGCCAAATGTGAGTGGTGTACATTATGTTTAGCTACTTACTTCATGGAAGTCAAGTGGGATTGACATGACATTAGGGAAGAAAACTTCTTTAATGAAATATATTTTACAGATAGAAAATGTACATTCAGAAAGAACAAAATTTCAATATGATGAACTTTTTAAATACAATGTATTACAAGAATGCGAAAAGAAAATAGGAGTCTCTGTTAAATTACATGATTGCGAAGTAAGTTCTAAGCCGGTGTTGTGCCATGACAAATAGGAATATTTTTTTGAGATTCTCGGTTATTTTGGGATCTCGCTTTATTCAAACTGCTCATGGACACTAAACTATACAGATCAAAGGTGTAAAGTATGAGAAAATATCATACCTTCGAAATCCGTAAGAAATGTTGTTACAGTTACATTCGTAACTGCGACGGCCGCCCGGCCGCCGCGGCGCTATGATTACTCAAGTAATAATAATTTTGAATGTTTTGAACCTATTCGTTGAATTCAAATGTTTTTTTATGGATGAGTGCACTAGCTCATGGTTACGGGAGCGCACAGACATCATAACGTGAATGCCCTACACCATGTCCATGAAACTGAAGCTGTCTCACTCTTCAAACCGGACTGCATCCGCGATTAAAAGACTCGCCGTGCGGGCTTACAATACGATCTACGGTGATAATTTAAAAGATAAGTAGGTACCAATTAATTACTGGTGAGTAATTAGGTGAATTTATAAATTTGGGCTTTTTTATCATGTCGTTTGTTACTAAGTTCGTATTTCCTCAGTAAAATTGGTAGGTACCTACTTGCTTGCAGGATTGAACACCGGCCAAACAAGTATCTATTAAGCCGGGTGTCTTATCCTTCATGCCATTATAAACATTGTAGACATTACATTTCTGGATAGTATTTACCCCCGAGAATTATTCGAGTTTCGTAAAATTATTTTTTAAATTTTAAATTTATAGCCTAATTATTCTGTCGATGAATATGTTCCGGTAGTACAAATTTCGGATTCTTCAAGCGGAACTTATCTACGATTACTCAACCCGTACGTTTTACGTGTTCAACGTGAAGTTCCATTACAAGCTTACAAGTTACGAAAATTGGAGGTGGTTGCTCATTTAAATATGTACAAGTTAATAGAAATAAAAATATTATAAAAATCATTATACTCGTAATTCTCGATGTTCACTTACAGAATGTAACAGTAGTGATGTCACAAAATGTCAACATTAGAGAAGTAGTAAGTTATTTCTTGTATATATATTTTATTCGAACTACTTTTGAAGTAACCGGAATAAACTATAATTTTTTAATAGCATCGTTTGCGAAGATACTCTGAGGTTTTTTCTCCAGTGATAGCGGAAGATTTAAATATCTTGGAATACTGTAAGACTGTTGAACATAAAAATTCAGTCTTAGGCAAATAGAATGTACTTACTGTTAAAACAATGTTCTGTTTTTTTTACAGTAAAGAGAAAAATCGATAACAACATACGCAATAACGCTATAAATGATAATAATATAAAAACAGTACACAAGCGAAGTGGTGAGAGTAACATAGTTGTTGAATTCGAAACTTACGATAATCAAACTAAATATGTACCTTCAGCTAAACTTAAAGAACAAATAATTAGAAAGGACGATGTTTTTGATAAAATTTCACCACGGAATAAATATAGTAGCAATGAAGCAACAAAGAAAATTCGGGAAAAAACAAGTTCTTACAATATACCTTTTAATCTAGGACAAAGTAAAATAGTACGGATGTCTTCTTAGATTATATTTATTTATATTTAATTAATGTAAATTTCATTACAAATAACATTACAACAGTTCAATATTTAGCCAACATAAAGTAAAGCCACATATATAAAACTGAATTTTCAGAATAAATCATCCGGTGAAAGATTTTTTAATCACGAATACTTATTGGATGACGATCATTTTCATCTTAAAGATTATCTAAATAATATTAATGTTCATGATTTTACACTATACGCAATCGGAAATCCTGAAATATGGAAAAAAGTAAATTTGCAGCTATTCGAGAAAAGGAATACGCCCGAAGGAAAACCTGTATGGAATGACATTACCAAAGGCCATCATGTCAGGTTAGTGTAGCCCTTGGTTCAGTAAACAGGAGTCGACGGTACTCGACAAATGAGGCTGTCAAAAGCATTATGTTTTGACACATAATCTAGCTGTGTATGCTACGGAATCTATTAACGTTATTTTCACGGTTGTAAGACGTCTGGATATCTTGAAAATTGCACACGTACCCAGCACTGATGACAGTAATAGAATAATTTATTACTTCAAGATTTAATCTTATTTTACATATTCAATATATTAAATGATTATTTTGGTTTACCGTTAAAGCTTGTTTTTTTAAATTTTAAATTCCTTAATGTAGGAATGTTCCTTAATGTTCCTATTGATTCAACTGTGAGGTTTTCTATAAATACAGCTTGTGATCTATTTTGTACTCCAATTACAAATATTGAATGACACAATTACATTGTGAATTAATTCCAACCTTTCGACATAACCGTACAGCGGTATCATGAACATTAATCACATTAATTTCTACTAACTGTAGCTTCGAAAATACTCATTAAATTAAATAATTTAATCATAGTCTTAGCTCTGTGACTCCAGAATGGATTGGACAAGATGCCGCGGCTAAATTTAAACCAATAGACTTCATAAACCGAACTGAGTTTACATTTTCAATGGAGAATTTATGTATATTGATTCCCATGCGTATGGAAATTATGAAAGGTATGTAGTTGATTAATTTATAGTGAATAGTAAACATATTCTTCTGAGTCGGTCTCTTCATTGCTGTAGGTCATTTCTAGTTTGAAATGTTGACTACTCGATGCGCTATGCTCTACGAGCGATATGACCGAATTATGTGAGAATATGTTGGAAGCAGATACGGCAGATAGCGCACAACCTTGTGGTAATACCGAGCTCCTTCAGAATGGATAGGTTGGTCCGGCGTGCTGTAATAGTAAACATAAGTAAAAATTAAATATGCCGATTGCTATTAGTGACTCTATTGATTTTGATAACACAAAAAAGTCTCGATCGGAAAGAAACGATTTTCGAAGGGTTTTGATCTATCAAACGGTCTCAGTGGAGTAAGTAATGAGTGATCAAAAGTATTGAGTGATGACATCTGTTCCACAATGCAAACCAGAATCCAGCTTCGTAGTAAAATACAGTTAAATAGCAGTTAAATAATAAATAGTTAATAGCAATTTGCCACACCAGCAGACTAGATTTCAGAACTAGAATTGAGGTTAATTACTAGTGCCCACAGATTCCCGTTACACTTTGTCCCTACTTTTACCGTGTCATGTGTATCCGACCTCTTTTATGTTTCATGATAATTGTTAAAATAAAAATACAATTTATAGAATCGTGATTAAACTAATGATTTATTTAGTATAAGACTAATGATTTATTGTAGGTACTCATAGAACTTATATAATAGTATCGATGGATGACATATTTTATTGGGAAAACAGTGCTCGATTTATGAAACGTGATAATAATTCGTTTCCCTTTCGAAATGCTTCTACTTTATCTTCCACAAAACTGCAGGTGGGTAGTCAACAACACGATGAATTTTCACGGTTAATAATCGATGACACAAAGTAAATTGTATTTGCAATAAGTTTGTAGGCTCACTCTGTGCAGGTAGGTAAGTGCCTTAAATCACAGTCCACAGAGTTTCTCGCAGAATCTTCTCATTGGGTCTCGTTTCCGATCCGGTGATCGGTTCTGCGAAGCACTGCTTTTGCAGTACTAGTGTTAGTAAATTCGTCAGGTTAGAGCCCCGTGAGCTCACCTACTCGCTCGGTGAGCCTAGTATGACCCCTTTAAGATTAGTAGAATAGGTAAAAAAAAAGTGCAAGTTCAGTAAGGTTAAAAACGAAAAAAAAAAAGAATATCGGGGGCAGTCTAATGTCAAGGAGTTTAAAATTCAAGATATTTTTTTTATAAATAATGCAAAGTAACATGATAAACACATTACTTTATTATATGCGCAATGGGCGTGCCGCGTTCATCAGTTGCTCTGAATTATATTTTTGGAGGGGTCGGGTTGACGATCTATTCACGGGGGTATACAACAAGCAGTCTACGTAATATCCGTAACCCCATGATTGATGGGTCAACTGGGGTTGAGTGGGTCAAAACCATCGTGGATATCAGGGAGTGTGGTTTTCTCTCACTCCTGTGCTTAGTGCGAGTTTTTTAACGTTCTCGATAACGTAAAAGTTAACCCAATTTGTATACGGCAAACGGAGGCAAACTTTCCAACTCCATACAAATTTGAGTAGTTTTACGTCAGCGAGAACGTTAAAAAACTCGCACTAAGCATAGTACTCTCTATTTCCCAAGACGCTTTCCGAACACTTTCCACTAGTCGTAACATAATTTCTCATTTTTATTACTATTAGGTACAACCCATGAAGCCAATTCGTAAAGTTTTAATTCGACCTAAAAAAGCTTTAATCGCTATTGATAAAAATCAACTTAACATTGTTACACAAGGACCTAATGAGTACCTGACTTTGCCGTTTCGAAAGTCATATGAAACTGAAATTGACATTGAGGCAAAAGCAGATGAAAACCAAGTAGTACTCGTTGGGTATGTTGTCTTACCGAACATTTTTTGGTGATCTATATGGGCAGATGATAGCCCGGGCCACCCGGTATTAGTAACCTGAAATCATAGATCGACTAACTCAACGGCACTGGGCCGATAGTGGTGGGTTCGACTCCCACAACGTGCAAACATTCGAGTGACGAACAGGCTTGCTTGCTCTCTATCAGGGTGCTCAAGATCTAAATATCGTACCTTTTTTTATTGCTTTGATGGCTGGACGAGCTCACAGCCCACCTGGTGTTAAGTGGTTACTGGAGCCCATAGACATTTACAACGTAAATGCGCCACCCACCTTGAGATATAAGTTCTAAGATCTCAGTATAGTTACAACGGCTGCCCTACCCTTCAAACCGAAACGCATTACTGCTTCACTGCAGAAATAGGCAGGGCGGTGGTACCTAACTGTGCGGACTCACAAGAGGTTCTACCACCAGTAATTACGCAAATTATAATTATGCAGGTTTGATTTTTATTACACGATATTATTCCTTCACCGTGGAAGTCAATCATGAACATTTGTTGAATACGTATTTCATTAGAAAAATTGGTAGCCGCCTGAGATTCGAACACCAATTCATCGCTCAACACGAATGCACCGGACGTCTTATCCTTTAGGCCACGACGACTTCAGCTACCGTAAATACCGTACTAGTAAATCTAAGTCTTAATAGCATTATACAACGGGTGCCCCACTATGCGAACCGAAAACTATGACTATGGGCAGTGTGGTGACACATACCTCTGCTGCTTCAAGACGTCTGTCGTCTACTGCTGAACATGTGACTATGACTTTTTTACTATTATTATAAAATCTGATGTTAAGCGGGAGCTGAAAATTCTATAAACTACGACTTGAATGCAGCTATTCACTTTGTAAGCCAAAATCCAAGTTATTTTAGTAAGACGGCCGTCACACGCGTTAAAGTAGACTACATGACTAGAAATAAAATAAGAAATGGGAGTGATGCATACACCCTTTACTCTGTGTTTGTGGACACTTACATATACCGTAGGAATATTCAATATTAAAGTAGTTTACTTTATTTAAAGGCAATTTGGACGAATCACCGCAGCAATCTCGGACGCTTCCGGAATCGTTCGACCGACATTATTTTTTCAGATTACAAACACAGGTCTTACTTCATCGAAATTTAGGTTGGTGTTTCTGTTTTTACATAATAATTTAGGAGGGCTGTTACCTCACGGTCCATTTGTTGTTAAGCTGTTAAATGACCGATCCGTCGTACAGTGGTTTAACGCCCCTAACTGGATCACTTCATCGGTTACGTTGCTCTTTTCCTAAATATTTAGTATAAATTTATACATTTAAATGTATGTATGTATGTATATTAGTCTCTGGTTCCCATAGTACAGGGAGTCCTAGTTTGGGGCTAGATTACCGTGTGTGTGTTTTCCCTAGTTATTATTATTAACTGAGACAATAGATATTACAACGAGAATGCCACCTTTACTTTGACATTAGATCAAAGTATTACAATTTTTTTAATTAATTTAATATTTCAAGTGCACACGGCTCACCTGATTGTAGGTGGTCACTGATGCTCATGGTCAACAGTAGTGCAAGGGGCATAGTTGAACCGTTGCCTAACGCTTTAGACTCTTTTCAAATCTCGTCTGAGTAAGATCAGCGGCTGGTAAAATTATGAATTTTAAAATAACGAATTTGCTATTATTCAAACCTCAACGCTAATAGACTCATGTCAGGAAGGTTGTATATTGACTTGTAAGACCTATATATCATAATTCCATTATTCTTGTTTATTATCCAACACATTATTGTCCTAACTAATTATTCTCGTAATTTCTATCTATTGGTGTTAGAGCATATAGCTCGTACGAGTTAGTATACAGCCTTCCTGACATGAATCTATTATCTAAATGAAGCTCCACATTCCCATCTTCATATTTAACATATAAACTGTCAAATTACATTACTATTTTCATATAAATTGATAAATTTTAGAGTGGTACTTCGCGAGTGCGACACACAACTGTTTGATATAAAAAACCTGACACAACCCGATTCAATTTTAATACCACCCAGATTAACAAGGCTTATGAAACTAGAACTTCCTGATTTGCAAGACGTCGATAGGTCCACTTGTTCAGGTAAGAAATTTAATATTTTGATAAATTTCTTGTTGAAATCAACAAAAACGTCAGATGGTTTTACCATTTTAGTGGATTTGGTTAATCATGAAGATATCCCAATCGCTGCTAGACGTGTCGTAATCAAGAGAGGGGATCGTTGCTTCTGCATTTGGTTTTGTGAGTGTGTTTGCTTGGGTAAGGTTTCCTCATAAATTATTTTTTTCGAGATTTACGTCAAGTTTTTTTTAAAATTAAGTAGGCTAATTAGTGCTTTATTATTAAGCTTAACTATGCTATTAATGTTCCTATTCAGAGTATAGAGGAACCGAATCGAACGCAAGTTTTAAAAATTATTCCAGACCTTTAATCGCTTTAAAATTACAATCAAAATTTTCTGTATTGTAATTATTTTAACACGATTAAAAGTTGGTTATCTCGAACGAACGCTGACGGTTGTCTGGATCCTTTGAGTTTAATATAGGATTCAAGTACCTACCTATATTTACTGAAATGACAAGGATTTATGAACATTTTAGTAAATGGACATTGTTTTTCTTCACCTTCCGCTTTTAGTTTGAGCTGGCTTTGGGAACGGTCGTTTAGCAGCTTGTAGGTATATACAATATGTGTCTATAAGTTTGCCAAGTTAAGTTTCACAGATTGGCGAGATTCGCGGAGAACTCGGACTCTTCATAGAGCTAATTTATTTAGTTAATGAAAGGGATTGATTTATTGTTTAGTTAATTCTGAGCAAAACTCCGGTATTATGCTTGCCAAAAAATATATATTTCATAATATGAATTATTGAATTTAAAATAATCAGAAAAATTAAAAACATTATGTCTTAAGTACCTAGTACAATTTAAATTCCGATCTCTTACAACCTTACATGATGGGCACTAAGTGCAAAGCCACGAGCACTGTGTTATCGTATTTAAATATAATAAAAAATGAGATGTTTGTCTTCATGAATCTAATATGTTTGCGAATAATAATAAAGAAATAACTTTATTTCCATGTAATGCAGCTGATGATGCAAAATTAAACTGTAAAAAGATGCGAGAACCACGACAAGCGGCTGCAGGCTTGTCAAGAAAAGATATAGCGTTATCTCGAAGACCTCGTTCTTTCTGCTATAACGACAATGAAGCTGTTAATTTCATAGTTACATTTCTTGGTGTTTTAATAACACTTCTCTTGCTGGGTTCGTGTCTTGAGCATTTCATGTTCATAGAATTTTTTATTCCGTACTAGCTGACCCGGCAGACTTCGTAGTGCCTCAATCGATAAATAAAAGACCTAAACTTGTATAGGATAAACTTAAAACAAACAAAAGGAATCCGTCCTACGGGGGACACATCAAAGGAAAAACAAAATTGTTATTTTTATTTAATTCTTAGCATTTTCATATTTATCTACCTTTTAAACTTTCTCTGGACTTCCACAAATAATTCAAAACCAAAATTAGCCAAATCGGTCTAGCCGTTCTCGAGTTTTAGCGAGACTAACGAACAGCAATTCATTTTTATATATATATAGAATATTTTTTATCTGGTTTTAATACAGTAAATTGTTTTCAATCTAATGTTAATTCACAGGACTGGCCAAAGGTTTTCTGGGTTTATTTTTTCCATGTATTAGAAGTTGGGGCTTAGACAGAATTTTGAAAAGTCCACGCCGCTTAAAACATTACTATGAGACTTCTCTTCGTTCTCGTTATGTCCAGTATGACGCTGACGGCTGGCCAATTCATCCGGACACAAAAAAGAGAACAGTTTATGCTGAAAGTCGGTAATTATTAAATAATAATTCAGTAAATACCTGAACAAAAATATATGCTCCGCTGTGACTATCGCTAATTGCATGAAAAAATATGCCGAAATTCAACTAATTCGGATGAAAGACTCAGGAACGCATATACAAAGCATAGAGCAAATATACAAAAAAAATCCCTTATACACTCAGGGCTGAAATTCCCAAAAACTCTTCCTTAGTAGACTTGAAACGTAAAAATTAACCATAGCATATTCAAGTTTTAAATAGTAAATATTCGTTATTCGCCAAGTTTATTTAGATTGAGATTGTTCGCATTAGATTGCGCGTGTAGTCACTGCGATGGAAATTTAAATAGTTTGAATGTATAAGTACCTACATAAGTGAGTAAGACGTCGAACCGGCGCGGTGGCATCGCAACCCTCGATCGTGGCGTGGCCGCGTGGGTACGAATTTCTCAAATTAACATTGATATATTAAAAAACCATATTTTGTTTTTATATATCAATGCAAATTAAATATATTAGGGGCCAGTGCTAACATTAGAATTACATTTAAAAAAAATAGGTTCCGAACAAAAGAGTAGGTACCTACCTAACTACAGATGGTACGATGTATCGTAAGGCCGCATGGGTGTGTTTGACACTACCATTTTTTTTTTATTGTTTAGTTGGGTGGACGACTCACAGCCAACCTTAGCAATAAAAATGCGCCACCCACCTTGAGATATAAGTTCTAAGGTCTCAGTATATTATGTAGTTACGACGGCTGCCCTACCCTTTAAACCGAAACGCATTACTGCTTCACGGTAGAAATAGGCAGGGTGTTGGTACCTAACCGCACGGACTCACAAGAGGTCCTACCACCAGTAATTACGCAAATTATTATTATGCAGGTTTGATTTTTATTACACGATATTATTCCTTCACCGTGGAAGTCAATCATGAACATTTGTTGAATACGTATTTCATTAGAAAAATTGGTACCCGCCTGAGATTCGAACACCAATTCATCGCTCAACACGAATGCACCGGACGTCTTATCCTTTAGGCCACGACGACTTCAGCTACCAGCTTATGTACCAAAATATTGCATTAATTATATTAATTTAAAAGTCACAAACGTCACCTTATATTTCAAGCATGGTTTATGCTTAATATCATAAATCCAAAGGTTTCCCTTGGCCATGGACGTCCCTAAATTAAATAAAAAAAGTAGAAGAAAATTATCACAATGAGGCTTAATTTATCTAATTATGTGTAACCAAACGAAATATTTGTTTATTACAGATCTATGGAGTTTACATTGAATCTGATATTTTTCATAACAATTCCTTGCATCGTGGTGTGTGACATTTTAAGACAGATCATACAAAAGTGTATCCCACAGACAGAGGACGATGCCGAACACACTAACCAGAATGACAATAATAATAATAAAAATATAAATCATTACACGCAGGTTATGCTCAATTTTCAATTTCTTAGAATACCATTTTTGTTAACGAAACGCGAATGAGATAAGTATGAGTCCAAATGTTGTTGTCAACTCGAAACATTATTACGTTGAAGCTTAAATTGTATTAAAGTAATAGCTACTAAACTATAACACTCTAGTTTAACATAAGGTATTATTGTAAACTTAAAGAAGGTTTATCTCACTTAAAAAAAACAAAAAGGTACCTAAGTATAGGCATTAGTGGTACGGCTTGTTCCATGTTGGTATACCCCTAATACCCAATTCTGCCGTGAAGCAATAGTTTTGTTCAGTGTGCTTGTCAATTTTGTATGCAGCTGGAACAGGGCCCCTCCAGCTGCATACAAATTTCAGGTAACTTGTACGCTATGGAGAACGTTAAAAAACTCGCACTAAGCATAATGAGTTGAAGGGCAAAGATAGCTGTTTTACAAACAACTTAGTATGAAGATAACTCATGCGATTACATGTGCGATTTCTATGCAACTTACCATTTAAAAAAGTGTTCATTAGCTAATCCACTCATCTAGTGCAATAAAATAAAAGTATTTCAGTTGTGTACAGGTTGTAAATTTTCAAATATATTACCTAAAACAGGCAAGAAATTTTCTTGATGATTGTAAAAACTGTAACGAATGTACCCTAAACGACATGCATCCAGAAGAGTCTGGAGATTCTGAACAAGACGACACTGTTTTTATACTCATGCAATTGCAAAAGAGTAAATCGTCATTACATGTGAGTGTTTAAACAATTAAGCTTAAAAGTAGGTCCGTCCTGTATTCTAGTTATTTTAAAAGTTAACTTAAATATTTTTGTTGACAGAAATATCAAGCGACATCCAAAACCATTGGTTTCAATCACAGTGTCAATGAAGGAATTTAATTGCATTACACACTACAAACTACTGCTGAATTATCACTTTTGAAGTGCAATTTAAAGTTGCACTTCTAAGTGCCAATTTCAGTGTCGAAAGTGCAACTTTTCTATGTATTTTTTCTTGCTTGGAGTTGTTATCCTTAATCAAACATTTTAAAGGCTGTAAAACGAAATAAAAAAATGTGATAAATTAAAAAGTTTTTATGAGGTCACTAAAAATTCTATGAAAACAATACTTTTGAACGTTTATACTGTAGTGAATGATTTCTCCGTGTAATATTTGGAAGCCTTGAAATTCGAAGCATGAATAAGACAGAAACCAAAGATTATTCTATTGAAAATAAACTAACAATAATAGCATAATCTTAGCATTCTTTTTCCTACCTATGCTGGTAGCCTTGAGAGGCTATATCAGCGTTACCCTAGCGTGTAGAGCTCGGAGGTGTTGCTAACACTAGCCCTAGCAAGAGTGGTGCTTCGAAGAATCTACCACCGGATCAGAAACGCGATCCACTGAGAAGACCGGCGAGAAACTCAGTGGGCTGTGTCTATGGGTTAATTTACTCGCCGAGCCCTTCGTCGCAAGCATCGGGTTCGGCGAGGACGGCGACCATGTGCTTGAGGTACCTAAAAGCAGCGTTAATGGCTCGGGAGGATCGGCAATGACGTGTTTAGGGCGACGTCGACGGTTTACCGTTCGGTCCACAGGATGGGGTACGTAATTTCCGGCGGCCACGACAAGAGGGTTTTCGAGTCGTGCCGCCTCTTCTGAGTGGGGCATTGATGCCGACTTTATATACTTACTGATTGGGTCAAGCTCCAGGTCATCATGGAGATCCACATTACTTAAGAATCACGGTGCTTTGACGGCTATCGGATATTTAGTGCAGCGACCAGAAGGGGGTCTTAGCCTCCAAAATGAGAGGTCTTCGGTCCTAGACACGACATCAGTTGTCGACATAAAGGTTTCGGTCTTCAAATTAAGAAGTATTTATTCGGCTTTTATCCTTTTTTTATTTTTAATGTACCTACCTCTATTACAGCTTTGTATGTATTCGCATGTTATTTAAGTTATTAAGTCGTCATGGCTACGCTGGGTGTACTTTCTTTAAGCGATAGGACTATTCTTCTCAGTCATATGCACTCTTGGCAGAGTGGTCGTGGTCATCACTTCGGTTGGTGGTGCGCTTCACCAGACGTCGCCATTCCTCGCGTACCGCGGCCCTTCTTGTGCACTCGTTAACGGGACCGTTTAGAGCTGCCTTTATTTGGTCGGTCCATCGTAACGGTGATCTGCCGCGCGGTCTTGTACCCTCTATCATGCCCTGCACCACAAGGCGCTCAACTGAGTCGTCACCTCGCCGCGACACATGCCCGAAGAAAGTGAGAATGCGACCCTGAACGTTGGAGGATAGTCGCTGCTTGATGCCGAGTTCCTGTACAATTGATTGATTCGTTCTGAACTCTGTCCACGATATTTGCAACATTCTTCTCCAGCACTACATTTCGAGAGCATCTATCCTCTTTTTCTCACTTTCTCTCAATGTCCAGGTCTCAGCAGCATAAAGAAAAATGGGGAAGACCAGCGCTCTTACAAGTCTGATTTTAGTGGCTTTAGTGATATTTCGATTCCCCCATATTTTCTTCAGCCTGTCCATGGCTGACCTTGAAACAGCCATACGCCGCTTGACTTCATCAACGCACCCGCCAGTGTTCGATATCAGTGCACCTAAGTAAATGTATGACTGTACGACATCGCAGTTCGCAATTTTTGTGACCTCTGGCGAGTTATTATTAGCACGGTCGACAATCATGACACTTGTTTTGTTGCGGTTAATTTTAAGTCCGAAATCAAGACTAACGCGTTCCACTCTACCGAGTAGCTCTTCCATCTGGCTAACACCTGACGCGACTAAAGTGATGTCGTCTGCATAACGAAGATTTGAAATCTTCCGACTTCCGATAGTCATTCCATCCGACCAGTTTTCGAGGGCGATTCTCATTATAAGCTCCGTATATATATTGGATAGGACTATATCGGCCTTCAAATCTAATGAAATACGTACTTGATAGATGTTCACGAATTACTTCCGCGATGAGGGAAGCTATTTCGGAAGTTGTTCCACGATAATTACATCAATACATACTTAGTCTGGCCATAAATACTGTTACAATTAAAAATAAACAAAATATTACATTTGAATTAGGAATCTGTCATTTTTATATGATTGCTCATTGAGTTTTCTCATTTTGGCGCCAATACATTGTACAATATTTTGCGATATTAAAATGGAGTGGGGTGATAAAGAGAACCGAATCGCTGTGATTGCATTACACAAAGTAGGTATGGAGACAAATGCAATTTTTAAAACTCTCCATACGCTTGGTATTAGTAAAATGTTTGTGTACCGGGCTAATAATAGGTGCAATGAGACCTCCTCTGTTTGTGACAGAAAAAGATCTGGCCGTCCACGTAGTGTTCGTACGAAAAAGGTGGTCAAAGCAGTAAGGGAAAGAATTCGAAGAAATCCTGTCCGAAAGCAAAAGATTTTATCTCGGGAGATGAAGATAGCACCTAGAACCATGTCGCGTATTTTAAAAGATGACTTAGGATTTTCAGCCTATAAGAGACGTACTGGTCATTTCTTAACTGATAATTTAAAAGAGAATAGGGTGGTAAAATCGAAACAACTACTGAAGCGGTACGCAAAGGGAGGTCATAGAAAATTGTTGTTTACGGATGAGAAAATTTTTACAATTGTGCAACATTTTAACAAACAAACTGACCGTATTTATGCTCAAAGCTCTAAGGAAGCTTCCCAATTAGTCGACAGAGTGCAACGTGGGCACTATCCGATTTCAGTGAGGGTTTGGTGGGGTATTAGCTATGAAGGAGTGGCTGAGCCATACTTTTGTAAAAAAGGTATCAAAACATCGGCACAAGTGTATCAAGATACCATTCTTGAGAAGGTAGTGAAGCCCCTTAACAACACCATGTTCAATAATCAAGAATGGTCCTTCCAGGAAGACTTGGCGCCAGGTCATAAAGCTCGGTCTACGCAGTCTTGGTTGGAAATGAACGTTTCGGACTTCATCAGAGCTGAAGAATGGCCGTCGTCTAGTCCCGATCTTAATCCGCTGGATTATGATTTATGGTCAATTTTAGAGAATTTTAGAAAAAAATTCCCATGGAAAGAGCGCGTGCTTCTATTGATAACTGGCCTCAACGTTTAAAGGACTGTATTGCAGCCAATGGAGACCACTTCGAATAAGCTTTTTATACTTTAAATTGTTTTATATTTATGTATTAAACTAACACACTGTAAAAGTAATAAATGTTATTTGCAATAGATTTTTTTTTATTTTTAATTGTAACAGTATTTATGGCCAGACTAAGTATATATAAAAATGAATTGCTGTTCGTTAGTCTCGCTAAAACTCGAGAACGGCTGGACCGTTTTGGCTAATTTTGGTCCTGAATTATTTGTTGAAGTCCAGAGAATGTTTAAAAGGTAGATAAATATGAAAACGCTCGGAATTAAATAAAAATAACAATTTTGTTGTTCCCTTGATATGTCCCCCGTTGGACTGTATTGGAGTTTGAATATGAAAATAATGGCCGGCAACACTTGACACATTAACATTACAGATTTCGAATATTGGAATTATTTTAAATGTTTAAAACAAATAATTGGAAAAAGCGCGGGAAACTTCGTTTATGGTAGACGTATTTTTCACGGTGGTGAAAATTTAATTTAATTTTATAGTTAAAACGCGGAGGATAAGCTGGTAGTGTAAGTTTTAGTAATATATTTAATCTTTGTATCATATTTGTGTATAGTGTCATCGTATAGTTGGTAAGTTTTTATAATTTTTGTAAATATTGTATGAACGAGCCCCCCGATCTCGATCGGGGGGATGATGGCTATGTTGGCCTGAATCTCCCCGTGGGATCATATGTAACTGTTGTTTCACAAGATGAATTTGATAAAATGGATACGGATTGTTCGTTATCATCTCAGACAGGTGAAGGAAGTCGTAAACGAACACGTTATCTACGCCTTTGTCGGCAGTGTACGAAAAGGAGAAATAAGAAAGGTGGTTCTAGCGGTGATTACTGTCAGTGCGAAAGTTTATGCAATATGGAAGATGAGTCAATTTTAATAAAAAAGATTACTTCTAAAAGTTCTAAACCTATATCTCAATCGACGTCATCTTCACACTCGCAAAATAATAATAATTCACATAAAACGTCCTCTCAACCATCAACATCTTATACGGAAAATTCAAATATCTCTCAAGACTCTAACGCGGGAAATTCAAATATCTCTCAAGACTCTAACGCGGGAAATTCAAATAACACGAAAACTACAGTAACCAATACAGACTCCCGTTGGATCGGCCGGACTGAATATGTTCTTACTGATGTTTCCCCTTATTTGATACACGTTCAACGTATACAAAGTTCACCTGATGACGGGACCGTTCTCCATCCTATAACTTTTGGCAATTTTTTAAAGCAGAACAAATTTGAAAATATTATTCCCGGTAGTGTAAAACGTATAGGAAGAAATAGGTGCGTAGTTGGCTTTTCCGATTACAAAGACGCCAATAACTTTCTTAACTGCAATCTTTTGGAAACGAAAAAGTTAAAAGCCTTCATTCCGACTTTCAACGTAACAAGGATGGGGCTAGTTCGTGGGGTCCCTGTAGATTGGAGTGTAGAGGAAGTTCAACGAAATGTATCCGTTCCTTTAGGCTGCGGCAAAATACTTAAAATAAGACGTTTGAATCGCAAGGTGAAAATTAATGACTCGGTTTCTTGGAAACCCTCTGAATCCGTTGTAATAACGTTTGATGGGCAAGTTTTACCAAAACGGATTTTTATGTGCTATAATGCTCTTCCAGTAGAGATATATATTTTTCCTACAATACAATGCTATAAATGCTGTCGTTATGGTCATACCAAAGTACAATGTCGTTCTAAGACTCCAATATGTTATAACTGTGGAGGTCAACATGCAGGTGTCTCATGTGACAGGTCAGATGAAGATCCTCTATTCTGCGTAATGTGTAAAGTTGAAGGGTCTCATTCAGCGATAGACAAGTCATGTCCAGAGTTTGTGAGACAGACAGAAATCAAACTTAAAATGGCTCAGAGCTGCATGTCTTACGCAGAAGCTAGTAAATGTTTTCCTTCTGTTAAGCCTTCATACGCAAATGCACTAAGTTCAACAATTCCAGAAGTACCGAAACCTGCATATGTTCCCACACCGATGTCTGCATCTCATAACAATTTTACTAATTCATCATATAAAAAGATAGTATTTTTAAAACCTCGGTCTCCTCCTAAGCATCAATATGGTTATGATCGTGTTGCTCATAAAAATTTATTAAAAGATTTCCAGGTTTCAGAGCCTAAAAATGGCTGTGCTCTGGTAGATAAAAGTAAAGAGGAAGAAAAGTCTGATGTCTTAGAAATGATACTAGCTTTATTAAGTACTTTAATAAACTCAAACTTACTAAAACCGTCCCACGTTGCCTCTATTATTGAAAAAATAAAATCAATTAATGTTAATAAAAATAATGGATTGCAAAATAATTCAATGGAATTGTAGGAGTATTGTTCCAAAGAAACATGATTTAATATATTTGTTAAATAAACATTCTCCTGTTGTTGTCGCATTATCCGAGACGTGGTTAAAGCCAGGATACCTATTTAAGGTCCCTGGATATACCTGCTTACGTGATGATAGAAACGATGGCTATGGTGGTGTAGCATTACTCGTCAGGAACTCAATTGATTTTTCTAGAATATCATTTTCTTCATTAATTTCTAATGATGCGATTAATATTGTCCGCATCAAAATTGATAATATTTCTATAGTTTCCATTTATCTCGCTCGTTCCTCTTTTATTATTCTCAATAGCATTAATAATTTACTCTCTTCACTTAGTGATCCATTCCTACTATTAGGTGACTTTAACTGTCATCACCAAATGTTTGGTTGTGGCACCACTGACACCAATGGTGTACATTTAGTAGAAATATTAGATTTACAAAACTTGTGTTTACTTAATACTGGCTCACCAACCAGACGCACAAAGCCTAATGAGAAGCCTAGTGCAGTTGACTTATCAATTTGTACCCCAGATCTTGCTTCTTCTCATTCTTGGTACACCTCATCATCTACTTTTGGCAGTGATCATTTCCCGATTATCATATCCTCTCCTATTAGACGCCCTCCTTATCAAAAACGAGAACCTCGTGTGAAATATAAATTAAATAATGCTGATTGGTCTGCATTTAAGAACCTTGTCGAATCTAAAATAAAAGATTTGCCTGAATTAGTTAGCGGTGGTGAGACCAATTCTTCTAGAGCTCTGGCTACATGTTTAATAGAATCTGCTGATCAGATTTTTTCTGTTAAACGAAATCCATCCAATAAGATTCCATATCCTCCATGGTGGGATAGAGAATGTATGGATGCTGTAAGTAAAAGAAAGGTAGCTGAGAGAGTCTATGCTGAGGACATGTCCAATGAAAACCTAGATATTCTCAATGAAGTTATTTGTATTACACGTAAATTCCTCAGAGATAAAAAGCAGGAAGGCTGGAAAACATTTTGTACTTCTTTATCTCCTTCTACCTGCCCTACAGAAGTTTGGCGCAGTATTAAACGATTTCGGTCTGCTTTCAAAGAATCTTTATCATCATCTTCACTTCCCCCTTCTTTAACAAATGCCTTTTTAGACAGATTAGCTCCTCCATCAGTTGCTGAATCGATCTACTTTCCTTTAGAATCATCTTTGACAGATGACTCTTCCTCTTTAATCTCTCCTTTTTCACTACATGAATTAAAAGGTGTGCTTTCACATGTTAAAGATTCATCTCCAGGTCAGGATGGTATTATGTACTCATTTTTATCTCATCTTGGTAATAGTGCTTTAATGTATTTTTTAAATTTAATAAATTCAGTCATGGTCACAGGTAATATTCCTGAAACATGGAAGTCTCAAGAAGTTATAGCGATTAAAAAACCTAACAAACCTACCAATGATGTTGCCTCATATAGGCCTATTGCGCTGTCCTCTGTTTTAACTAAGGTTGCTGAACATCTTGTGAAGAATCGTTTGGAATGGTTTATTGAAAACAATAATTTCATATCCAATAGTCAATACGGTTTCCGGAAGTCAAAATCTACAATAGACAATTTAGCTATATTAACCACAGATATTCGCTTAGCTTTTTCGCGCGATGAAGATATTGTAGCTGCCTTTTTAGACATCGCTGCCGCTTATGATAATGTGAACATTTCTATTTTACAACGCAAATTATTAGAGCTACAGGTTCCTACATTATTAATACATTTTATCATCAATTTACTATCCTGCAGATACATATCATTAATCGTTCAGAAAGACGGTAATACTACTGAGTTAAAGCGTACAGTTTTTAAAGGCCTTCCCCAAGGTTCAGTACTTAGCCCACTTTTATATAACATTTATACATATGATTTAGAATCATCTTTATATTCCCACATAAATGTGCTACAATATGCAGATGATTTGCTTTTTTATTCCGTAAATAAATCTATAGATATCGCTTGCAATTTCATGTCTAATTCACTTAATAGTTTAAATGTGTGGTTAGTTAAAAATGACTTAAATGTATCCGTATCCAAAAGTTCAATAGTCGTATTTTCTAAAAAACGTACAACTCCTGTCATAAATGTGACCTTCAATGGTCAATCTCTGCCATATCAAACAAAAATTAAATTTTTAGGAGTTATATTAGATTCAAAATTGTCTGGACTTGCCCATTATGAACATATTAATATGAAATGTGCACAGTTACTTAATATCATGAAATGCCTCTCAGGTGTATGGTGGGGTGCTCATCCGTTTTCTATGAAACTTGTGTATAACGCTCTTGTAAGATCTGTTCTAGATTATGGCACATTTCTATTAGATGGTGGAAGTGTCTTGGGGAGTAAAAAACTTGATGTCATTCAGTCAAAAGCTTTGAGAATTGTGACAGGAGTGATGAAATCTTGCCCAACCAATGCATTACAAGTAGAATGCTGCGATCCTCCTTTAAAATTAAGAAGGCAATTTCTAAGCGATCGATACTTGTTCAAATCTATGCAGTTTTCTGACCATACTCTTCATGGAAAACTGCATGAATTGAACAATATTATTCAGACATCCCGTTATTGGCGTCACAAATCATTACCATGTCTAATAAAAAGCTTTCGTAAATTTTTAACAATACACAGCCACATTCATCGATCTCCATCATTATCCATATTTATGACACAATTCAATTCTTTAATTCTAGCTCCGGATATAAGATATGATATAGGTGTCGGTAAACAAGATATTCTGGAGACAAATATTCGTTTCATGAGTAGCGTTGAGGAACAAAATTGGAGTGGATGGGATTATATTTTTACAGATGCCTCTAAAATCTCTAATGATGATTGTGTTGGAGTCGGTCTAGTTCATTGGCAACATAAAATAATACAAAAGATTAAACTTCCTCCTGAATCCTCTGTTTTTACTGGAGAGTGTTTTGCTCTTTTAAAAGCTGTAGAACTGGTTATTTTATTAAAATCTAAAAGAACAATCATATTTTCAGACTCAAAAAGTGCACTACGAACTATTGAAAAATTTCCATTCCAAATGAAACCTTGTTATCCTATTATTTGCGAAATACGTGATAAGCTTTTGATATGTTCTCAAAGAAATCACAACATTATCTTTGCATGGATTCCAAGTCACTGTGGGATTAAAGGGAACGAGAAAGCCGATCAGCTTGCCAAAGAAGCTATAAAGGATGGAGACTTAGTCCCATACATTAATTATTGTCATGATTTGACTGCTCTTCCCAAAACCTATCTTTGGGAGTCATGGAATGATGTTTGGTTGAGAAGCAGCAAATTCAAAGGCAAACTTTATGCTGAAATTCAACCCTCGATCTCCAGTAAACCATGGTTCTTTAAAGCTAAAAGTTCTAAAATTGTCACTTCTATCATTTCCAGAATGCGTTTAGGACATGTATGTACACCTCATCATTTAGCAAGGCTTCGTATTGTTGATAGCAATATTTGTGAGTGTGGAGAAGATATTGGTGATCTCGACCATATTTTCTTTTCTTGTTCCCAATATGACCGCACCTCCTTTATGAATTCCTTACAATTACTACAGGTTCCGTTTCCGACTAAAATCTCCTGCCTTTTGCTTTATCCTTTATTGTATTATAATGTATTATCCTCTTTCATAATCAATAATAATATTAAGATTTAATATATTTAATTTATTTTTATTAATTTATTTCCATATCTTGTTTTTAACTAGCTTATCCTTTTGTTTCCTTTTGACGACTTTGTCGCGTGTAGTTTCCCTACCTTTCACTTGAAACTGGCATAAAGTTAAAACTATTGCCATAAAGGAAAAAAAAAAAAACAAATAATTGTCTTCTCGTTAGAAAAGACAAAGGACTTCTCATCTAGATACGGTCAGAGCAGCATCTAAGAGTTTCATAAAAATAAAATATTGTAATAAAGTTATAGTGTTCAAAGTATCTGCAATATAATTATAATGAAGCAGTTTGTTATTAAATAGCCCCTCATCAACCTACAGAACCCAATCCCCTCAAATTAATCCGTCCAACAGACCGGGATTCCTTTTGTTTGTTTTATGTTTATTTTATACAAAAGTTTAGGTCTTATATTTATCGATTGAGGCACTACGAAGTCTGCCGGGTCAGCAAGTAGTGTAATAAAAAGCAAACTCGCCAAAACCGTAATCTACGTAGTTACTATAGAGTCAAAGACCTAACACCAGATAGGTCGAGAATTAATTCTCAAACTGCTCAGTGTGACATATAGGGTCTGGTATTTGTAGATAGCTGTCTGTCAAGATTGTCAAGTGTCACCTCAGCACAACACGATAAATAACATCATACTGTATGTACCTACCTACCTACTTCTTGCAATTTACTTTAAAATAAAGATAAATAGTATTACTCTATGACCTTAAATTCTATCGGTTAATGTTTTATCTAATCTACTAGAAAAAATATTTAGGTGCGCAATCTACATATTATGTGAGTTATGCGTATTTTACTGAGATCAATTACTGTACTCAGAAAAGTAGTCAACGCCAGTGCTAATAAATCGGCGCAGTTGAAACATCCGTTTACAACAGGTATGACTGGCTTAAGGAGAGAGAACCTTGTCCATTATCTATTTTTATCATATGCCAGCTTCATTGAATTCGTGTTATATTTGTAGCATTAGTGTGGAGAGCCATGGAAGATAAAGAGTCTTTGAAAAAACGTTTAACACCACTGCAGTATCATGTTACGCAGGAAGCGGGGACCGAGAGGCCGTTTACAGGTAGAATTTGCTTATATGAATTCAGTTTTATTAATGCAGAAAGGTACAAAGTTACATATACAAAATTCATAATAGATATCTGTAGTTTCATCAAAATTAATTGATAAAATATGATTTAAAACACTTCCTAAATAAATACTGTAATTTTCAGGTTGCTATAATAAATGTTATGATGAAGGAATGTATGTATGTATAGTATGTAGACAAGACCTCTTCAGCTCGAAAACAAAATTTGATTCTGGATGTGGCTGGCCTGCATTCAATGATGTTCTTGCTAAAGAAAAAGTGACACTTCACCGTGATACTAGTGCAGGTATGTCATATATAGTATTTTCACATTAAAAAGCATGTTTAAATTGATGGTCCATTAACCTTGAGCTTTCATGCTGTAATTCTCATAGCTTCTAAAAAGACATTCATACAAAAGAAAGAAATTTCATGTGTAATTGGTCAATCATCTTTTTTTATCAATTATTAATCACTAAGCACTTTACAATTAATATGGTAATAAATAAAAAACATATTTGTAAAAAATATGTACTTAAGTACAGTATGTAACTATTCATGAAAACAAAATGACAATTAAATACCTGAGCACATGTACTTTCATATTTTCATATTCACAATTCATATTTTGTCTACAATACATACATATCTACAGTATATCAACAATTGAACTATTGAAAATTTATGAACAATGAAACCCTACACCCATAGACACCCAAATAGTATTAAATGATCAAAATTTGTTGTTGTATGCATTTGTGGTAAGGTTAATGATCACCATCTCCCTACAATGTTCACAATAACTAAGCATATCACATTTTCACTGTAATCAACTATTATGCCTTCCTTAAAAATCACCATTACTATACTACACATACTCATAACCTAATGAACTGTTTTATCTAAAATGCATTCATTATAATCCTTGCCCTGAATTTTAACAATATTTTAAGATATAATGTTAAAGAATTAAAATTGGAATATCATACATAATTAAAGTTTTTTCAAAGTAAGAATCATGCAAACTACAATAACAAAACAAATATTCTTTCATTCATCATTGTTGGTGCGTACTATATGCAAGTAACAAAACGTATTGATTTTGTTTTGCTAAAAAATTCATATTTAATAACATATCTATTTATTTTACTGTGGTACTAATGGTAATACCTAGTTTGTGTGCAAAATCTGTTAAACTCATATTAATATTTAAGAGGTTAGTGCTTTATGTCCTCATGTCGAACAATTTGACTATGTCAGAATCCAACTTCAGCAGGCCTCAATTTTTTTAAGGAAATAGATATTTAGAATATATTTATAAAGACTTCACAAAAAAAGAACTAATGGTATTTAAGAATATTTATTTATACCCCCAAAATCATTAAACTTGTGTTCCCTTGTATGAGCCCCCATATATCGTTCTACTGCCTGTTTTTACTGTGAACAGTACATAAATCATCCAGTTTAAAGGATATGATGTTGCCATATTCAATTGAGACTACAATATGGGTGGTTTTCACATTGTGAAGTCTGCTGGGCCTGGTAGCTACTTAATACCAGATGTACCATAAGCGCCAGTGTAGTAAATTAAAAAATGGTATCATGTTAAATTTAATAATTTAGTCAGTCCTGTATTTAGAGAGATACATTTTTGAATACGATTTCAAATAAAGTTATTCATTTTGGTTTTACTTTATCTATCTTTATCTATAGACTGTGTATGTTAAACTGGTGGTTTTAAAAATATTTAATGGTGCTAATATATTTTTATCTGTTTTCCGTATTTTTCGTATCCTTGACAACTTTTCGAAATATCCCGTATCCAACTTAAACGTAAGTCGGTTTCCATGTTGAATAATCTAAATGTTTTTAACTTACATTAACACAATTTTTTGTTCACCAACACCCAAAACATTTTTACACATAATATGTCTCTGGGTCAATGAAACTAACTCGTCATGCTTTTTCTTGACGGTTCTTAATGTACCTTACATTTTGATGTATGATCATTGGTTAACTGTAACATCATTCATTGGGGTCATTCAATTTTTTATTTATGCTTTAACCAAAATGTAACTGTCGTGGATTGTGCATGACAAATAATATGCATTTATCCTTCATACCTGTATCGCCCTGTTTTGTCCCGTCCTGCCTGCCCCTTCTGGATGGCTGCCGGCTGGACAACGATCCTGCGAACTCTACAACATCGCTCGCCTACAAAACACATGCCTACCACACGAAATCCGTGAAAATACTATATGGACGTGCTTATACATAATGTATCATACCTATATTTATCAATATATATATAAATGGTATCTGGGTAATGGACATGATTTGTTAAATAAAAGTTGGCGGAAATATATTACTGGTTTTAACACGACCAGGTTTGGTGCGAACCGAGGTGCGTTGTTCCAAGTGCGCCGCTCATCTGGGCCACGTGTTTGATGACGGGCCAGCACCCACCCGAAAACGTTTTTGTATAAATTCAGCATCTTTGGACTTCATACCCGCTGAAGAAAGGAAAGATTAATATATTTGAATCTAAGAATGATAATGACTAAAATGTTACATATACCTTATAATATTAATTATTTTATGAACAAGTGTCATGTTTGTTGTGAAAACTTAACCAATTACATAGTAGGTAGGTAGGCTAATAAGTAATAATAATATGCTGTGGTTACATTAACAGATATACGAACGAATATTCGGACTGTTGCGATCAATGTCTGATTGCGAAGATTTCAAGGGAATACAAATGGTTCTTTACAGCATTGTTTGTACATTACATACATTTATTTTCTTTTTGTTATACACATTTGTACTAGTATTTAGCCAGAGCATCGCGAGAATAGTAGGGCAGAGTGGTGTAAAATTGGTCATTAATTAATTCATATGCTATATCACAGGTTATTTTATTAACATTAGAAATGCACTTAAACAGAAATACCTTTTAATACATGTTAAAAGAAAAATAATATAACTTAATCAATCACACTTTACTTCGTAAATAAGCAGCACTTCAAGAGTTAATCAAGATTTCCGTGATCATTTTCACAAATCATATTTAAATACTTCAAACTCAAACTAAGCAGATTTTTATATATTGTTTTATAATATATCATCCTAAGTAGCGAACCTAGTTGCACATTGCTGTTGTTGCAATTTGTATCTTACTCTCGACTCGGACAATTCGAAGAAAACGACCACTTTCTGTTGCATAGGAGCATCTTCAATGGTAAGGATACTTCGAGATTGTTTTTGTGGCCTTCGCCACAATCTGAAGGATAATGAAAGCATCATTATCCTTCACCATTGAAAAGAATAGTTAGCAATATTATTAATTTTTGTATACTACAAAATCGAAAATTTGGCGCGGAATGTTATACAGCCCATTAAATCGCACACTTGCAGACTGTTTTCAACATACATAACCATCGGGTCATTACAGTCATTTCTTAAAAAGTTGTTTACATACCTTGTCACGCTGTAGTTGTCAGCTGAAATTTGAATATCAAACGCCAATAAAACTTAACATGTTTGTGAGCTAAAATTAATCTGGTTATACGATTTTAACGCTTACACCCTCTGCTCTACATCAACAATGTAAACCTTTGTTACAATTTCTGGCTGGGAAACGCGGATTGATTGCAATACTAGATAGTCTATTAAGGTATTTTAATAACCTATTTAACTGATGTACAAGTTATGTTTATTATGTTCCTTTTTTTGAAATATAATATTTTATTTACAATTTAATTAAATTTCATGTTGTTTGGCGATTCATAATCCTTAATTTTATGTTTCTTGCAATCAATTTGATGCTCTACCAAACTGCCTACTCGAAAAAAATATGAAAACAATCAATACGATATACATTGTGTAACCTTTCAACGATATATTTTTTATTTATATTTACTACGAAAATAGAATGTATCAACTTTAGTTTTGAATTAATATTTATAAAATTGATTACGCAACTAAAATGAGTGAACATTATAAAACGTTGTGTTTTTTGTTGTTAAATAAATGTACATAAGTACATATTATATTAACTTTTAAATAGCTTTTGGCTATTTACCTTTAAAACTATTATAAGTGAATATGTATGTATAACGTTATTTTTATTTATCTTCATGTAACAAATTTTTATTTTTTGTTGCTTACTTTTTATAACTTAGCATAGGTCAAATCTCCATAAGTTGTAATTAGATATTGTGCTACGTTATTTTTAATATATTTGTACCGCTGATTATAAAGGTTATGGATTGTTCGTAAATATCCTGATTATTAAAAAAAGCTTTTTCTTGTCTAAACAAAAAAAATGCGTTAGTAATGTGAACTACAGGCACTCGGTCGGATAATGAAAAGAAAAACTTGCTAAATGGATACATTTAATCGCTAAATCATAATCGACAATGAGCATTTCATGTAAGATATCAATAGTTTCCTGATTAGCCGCAACCAGATGAATCCACAACAAAAAACAATAGAACAAAAAAGAGGTTATACAAATTTTTTTAACAATCAAAAATGTCCTGAAGTGGAAACACGTCGAGCGAAGTAGTTCCTACAATCGGAGAATCGACCATTACGCCGTCGGTATCAGATTATGATTCATCATCCGAATAAAAATACTTTTATAAAATAAATATTTTACTATACATAGTTTCATTGTTTTTTTCCCTCTCAACAGGTACTATTATAATGTTATTAGATCAAAAGGTTTCTGTGTGGTTTTCTCCAAATTAGATAGGATAATTGTGCAGTGTTCCATGTCTTGTACCTACGTGTATAATAATACATTTGACCGTAACAGAACCTAGCGAGACCTATATATTTTCTTAATTGCCTTGATGACCATTAAAATAATGTCAAATATCACCACGACACTATAAGTATTATTACTGGTGGATAGGACCTCTTGTGAGGCCGCACAGGTAGGTACCACCACCTTGCCTGTTTCTTCCGTGAAGCAGTAATGCTTTTCGGTTTGAAGGGTGGGGCAGCCGTTGTAACTTTTTATAACCCACCTTGAGATATAAGTTCTAAGATCTCAGTATAGTTACAGGTGGTGGGTGGCGCATTTACGTTGTAGTTGTCTATGGGCTCCAGTAACCACTTCATACCAGGTGGGCTGTGAGCTCGTACATCTATCTAAGCAATAAAAAAAAATATATACAACAAGTAATGACTGTACAGCAAACCCTAATTATAAAATAAAAAATTGGGTTTATGTCTATTTATGAGATTTGACATCACAATAAGGTGCTTAAACGTGGGTCAAGCGGACTCAACACTATGGAGGTGGTATACTAGTGGTATATAACTAACCTTTATTAGTCACAAGAATAAATATTAATTATATACATTTAACTGAATTTACAACGAAGTTATTATTTTTTTTAATTTGCAGTCGTCTGTCCTATAAGTATGCTATGGGCACATACATTTATGATTTTAGAAATAAATCTGCTGTGCTGGAGCACATTTTATTAATCATTTGCGACCCTGATCAAGTAAAAACATATTTAGGGCCAATGATGTTATAGTAAAAAGAGTTTTTACTAAAAGTTTTTACTATAACATCATTGTTTAGGGCTGTTTCATTAATCTAACACAAGTGTCCTTTCAGATTTGTTCAGATTGATGTTCTGCATCCAACTTTCCTCATATACAATGCTCAACAAAAATAAAAGCCTCTACTCTAAATACAGTCGTTTAGGTACCTTGTTTGGAGGCAAGGCACGATTTATTTTTACAGGGCATAAGGGACTAGGGAAGATAACTAATTACGCATTGGTAGGTAATGGCAGAATTCAGTGACTAACGAATATACAATACTGTATAATACTTGTAATGTAATTAACGGCCGTCTGGTGTAGTGGTACGTGACATGGTCACTACACAAGGGGGTCGCGGGTTCGAATCCCGCCAAGGGAAGATATTTGTATGATAAATATAAAATGTCTTTTCCAAGGTTATGGATGTATATTAAAATATTTATGTATGTGTATAATAAAAATCTTACACATCTGTATAATAGCCGGCAAACTTCTTGAGCATTTGTTGACGTAGTGGGGGTAAGTTTGCGCATGGTACACTCACGTGCAAAAACATTACTTACTCTGCGTCATAATGCTATTAAATTATTAAAATCAACATATGTATTTATTTATATATTTATTAGAACATCAACAAAACATATAGGTTAATAATTGTAATAATTTAATCTTGGGGTAAAATAGATATTCCTTCTATTAAGTCAAAACTAGAGCTGTTGCCAGGTCTTGGTTCAGTTAAAGCGAAGCTGGTATTTGTAATTTTTTTTTCGTTATCATAATCTTGACCATCATCATCATCACTGTTTTCATCACCCGAGTCGCTATCATCGTGATGAGTCGACATAGGGCTCATCGGTGTAGTTTACAACTCGGTCGATTCGGTCTTCTTTTTTGTCTATAATTAATTATTTTTTGAAGATATTCGATTCGTAGTAATCGAATGTTACTTTTTTCATTTACCAGCTTCCGATTATTTTCTGTTCTTTTTTTCCATCTGAAGCCTAGCTCTTTCATAATTCGTCGTAAGCTTCATTCCGAGCCATTAAAATTTATATCTTCTTTAAATTCTTCGAAGCCTTTCTACGGTACGGAGTTTCGCTGCTTGTTATGTAGTTATTATGATTACATCTTTTTATTACAGATTGAACGAAACTATCCATTCCGGTAACTTTCTTCTTCCCTGATCTTTTCTTACCCGGAGTCCGAAACACGGCGAGCAAGCCAGAGCCTTTAGCTTCGTTAATAATGCACCTAACAGTACTCACGGATGTTTTTGTTGCTTCCGAAGTCTGTTTTACTTTTTCCATATCATTCTTCCCCTGTTTTATAATGAAGCAATATACGTCGTACACAATTTTTCTACCCTTTCTTTTGAATACTACACCAGTTTGTCGCGGCATAGTGTATTTTTTATAAAAAATCAACAAACACTCAACAAATAGCAATGGCAACAAAGTCAACAAACAATTATAACAAATAACTTAACGATTAATAACGATAGACTTTTCACTGTACGCAAGCGTACTTTTGGGAGCAAGCGGAACGAGGGCGCGGTGCGGGACGCAAGGTTCGACTGATCTACCAATAACGCGCTCGATACGATTTCCCCTGCCGTCGCGCCTCACCCTCACCACCAAAGTGATCTAAAATTCGGTTCTGCGCAGTCAAGGTCATTTGCTCAAGAAGTTTGCCGGTTACTATAACACAAGTTCTTTACGAACTTAGCATGGGACCAGTTAACGTGGCGTGATTGTTAGTAAATATTTATATTTACTTAAAATAAAAAAAAAAATACTATAAATCGATTTAAAAATCCTAGTGATGCACAACACGTTTGAAATCAAACCAATAATTAATTATGGTGAGTTTTATTACAGTATATTAGTGATATAATCACGAGTCGCTCATACATGGCACTGGTGTTATACAACTGTCGTATTCATGAAAAATGATCTAAATTAATCGCATTAAATGTCCAGTTCTGCTTACTATTACATTATTAATACATTTCATCTTAACTTAATAATTACAAGTACTAGTTCTTTACAACTTTCTAATGCATACTCAAATTCATTTTTATCATCACAATTCAGTTAATACATTTCTTAAGAGTAGATAGATATACACACTGAATAACTTTGATCAAGCTCTCTTGAAGATTTGGCTATATATTTTTTACATTTCTACATTATTGCACAAATTTATGGTTGGTGCAGCAGCATACACAAATAATTAGGCCGTTGTTTACATTTTGGCTCAAATATATACAATATATTAAATGTAAATAAAATATACGAAATTAAAATAAAGAATTTAGAAGCACCAACCTGGACTGCAATCGTTCTATTTAGCATAAATTGGTCACATTATATTGTCAATGAATAATCTAGTCGAATCTACGTTGTGACTGTACACTTTACAAGACGCGAGCGCCAAAACTCACTTAACCAACCAAATTATCATAACAGTTATTCGTTAAATTTATTCACAATCCATAACACATAACAACCATCAAACTATTTCCCATACTGTTATGACAAAAAAAAGTATAACAGCGTCTATTGGCACAACCTAACAAAAAGCAGAGAGGCGATTCACAATACTAAATGTAAAAATACTTTAATGAATGTAATAATAATGTACCATAAACAATAGCTAGCCTCAACACCATTGTCATAAATGGTATAAATATTCGAACAGTAAACAGAATTTTAAAATAATAATAATCCATTGCTCACATTTCAGACTGTTTCAAATTGCTACCTATCTAAAGGTTCCTCTTTGGTTTTGATATTGATGTTATAACTGAAACAACATGGTGAGGTACCTTTTGCCCGTTCTGTTCAGTATGCTGTGTGGGCCAAGAAACTTGATTTCATATCTTTATATCTCATAATAAAATACTTATTAAAAGATTTCAGTTTTCTTTTTTTGTTAGACTAAAAATCTTTATAAACTTAATACTAAGTAAATGCTTTATATTCATGATTAATAGTAAAATAATATACAAGTAAATAGACCCAAAAACTTTAAACAAACAGAAGTTTTAACATCGCTTGGAACCATTTTCACATTCAGATAATTTATAGTAAAAACTGAAATTATCAAATCAATATTAAAAAGATTGAACATTTAGTTGAATAAAAAATATTAATTAGATCCCAATTTTATTTTTAATATCATCTGTCAGTCAAGTTACAAGAACACTAAGAATTAGTAATAATTGCATTTTGGAATTTGTTGTTGTTGAACTCATTATGTTGTTGACCCATTCTCCTATTTTACCGTAAGTTATTGTCAAAATATTTTAATGTCTTATTTATATTTTCAGTATAGCTTGAACTTGTCATTTTGAGAATGACAAATATTAATCTCAAATAATATAGATCTAACATTTAGAGCTAAAAGCGTTTGAATAAATAAATATATGATATTTTAACTTATTTAGAATTAATAGTCACAAATAAAAGCAAAACTCGTAGTAGTACAAAACATTTCATATTTGAATATACATTTCAATATAACAGTTCTGTTATAAAAGTACAATAAGTAATACTTGTTCAGAATAAAAACGTTACCTGGTAAATGTATACCTATGGTATACCTACCTATTAAATTTAATAGCATATTTTACTGTTAAAACCTTTCGTGAATTAATAACTGATACAATACACATAAGGACTGAGATAAAAGAAATAACTTTAATGCAGTAAATGTTACTGGTTTTGTCACTAGAAAGGAGTTTCGCTCCTTAAAACTTATCCCATTAATGTTAAACTGTTTTAAAAATTACCGTGTAAGTAGATATTGGCGAATTTTACGATGTGTCCGACATAATCACACATCGTATACTCAGCGCGTGTTCCAGGATCTTTCCTAAAGAACATGCTTAAGATAATTTTCGATTAATTTTCATTTGTTGAATTTGAATATTATGGTCCTCACATGTAAAAAAATAAAAATCACTTAGTATTTACTACATACAAGCTTGAGATCCGTATGTAGAGTGCCGATTCAACCTTACAAAATTAACATGTTTCTTGATGTCTGTCTTACTTTATCCACTATCATCACAGTGAAGCTGAGTCTTCATTATTATTAATAAAACTACCGTACTCTACGCTTTATAATTATTTTACAAATTACTTACGACTGCCAGTCTTTGTTTGCAGTAGAATACATGTCATTTTTAAATTTCTATTAGTCTATAATCTACATCACACTTCAACAGCAAGACAGGCAGCGAAACATGTTAAAAAAAGGGGACGTTGACTGCTAGACCAGCCTAAAACTAGGAAACACTACACAATTTATTGTTAGTGGACTCTTTTTATTTAATTTCTTGTAAAAATATGATCACTATATAGCATAGTCTAGAATGAAGCGTCCGTCGCTGGGGGAGCCACTGTAGCGGGGGGGCACCGCGGTGGCTCCGGGTGGCCTGGGGTCCGCTAGGAGCGAGGTAGGCGGGCAGGTGCCGCCAGCCTGTGTTAATGTCCCTTAGCTGCTTCTTTTGCTGCCATTATCAGAGGTGTTAAAGAAGCTAGAGGGCGAGCCATTTTCAAAAATGGATGCTGCAAATATTCGTTATTTTTATTATTCAACAAATTAATAACGATAGCAAAATATTTTATTAGTAAAAAGCATTTTGAAATTTATTTATGGAAATTATTTTCGTAATACCTTCAGTAAATCTAAGGCAGTAGCTCGCCTTTCGACGTCTACCTCCAGGCACTGATCCAAAAAGTCTTGAAATACTGTACTAAGTTTATCTTTGTCTTTAATATCGGGTTTACCATTTGTGGCTATAAGATACAATGCTCGTAGTGGATTCTCATTCAAGTAAGGTGGTTCACCTTCAATCATTTCGATTGCCATTATGCCCAATGACCATACATCTACCTGCAAACGTTAACATATTTCAATAAATCAAATTAAAATCTTGAACTTTTTTTTATTGCTTTGATGGGTGGAGGAGCTCACAGCCCACCTGGTGTTAAGTGGTCACTTGAGCCCATAGACATCTACAATGTAAATGCGCCACCCACCTTGAGATATAAGTTCTAATGTTTCAAGTATAGTACCTGAGTGCACTATGAATATATCTTGTTAATTGTTCAGTTTAAAAAATATAGTAACTATATAGTAAAAGAGCATAATTTGACTGGTGTTAAGTCGTATTATATGCCTAGAAAGGCTATCACAACCCTGGTCCGAAGCAGTCATTTGTTCCGGTTTAAAGCATGGTTAAAAACAATTAATCTCATCTCTCAAAGTGGAAAACGTCATTCACGTTGTGAAGTAAAGGCTCCTGTAACAACTTTACAACAGGTGGGCTGTGAGCTTAGGCAGGCAATAAAAAATATCTTTATTGATATATTTCGTATATTTATTGATTTACCCTTATGAATGTTTTCATGTAATTATAAAGCTTACTGAACATCACAATTAAGTTTTGATAAATTATTTTCGAATAGTTTTGTATTTTTTTTCATTTCACATTTTTTATCGATTCATACAATTTCATTTGAAAAGAATACTAGAAAAACTTATCTTGCCATAAATGGCATGAATTATGAACGATTACAAAACTAAATACATAATAATTCCGTTGCCATTTTTGGATTACTTAGAGATTTAATTTTATTGCTTAAATATAAATAGTTTTAACATTTATATTAAAACTTCACCAATAAATTCTTTCAATTGAAATTTGGCCAATTCAGACTTAAAAATAAAAAAACAGGCACTCAATATATCAAATAAATATGTACCAATAACAACAGAGTTCAATTGATACCGAATTCATATTGATATTTGATATAATATGAAATATTAGTTGACCAATGACTTACAGCTTGACTAGTGCTAGCGCTAGATGAAAAGTCGTACAAAATAAAGCTTTTCTGTCGAGTTTCGCCATGATCAATATGAGTTATAATTAAATAGATACAAAATAAAGCTACCTTAGGTCCATATTGCTTTCTCGTCACGACTTCAGGCGCCATCCAGTACGGCGTACCAACCATTGTCGTTCGTTTATTTTGTTCGGGCGATATTTGAGCACAGAAACCAAAATCAGCTGTAAAACACAATCTGAATTAAGAATATCATCACTTATTTTCTATATTATATAAAATTTATTGCAGATGGCAGGGCGTAATGAGCCTACTCAGATACATGCCCACATGCTACCCGTTTCGCCGTAAAGTCTTGCGTTCCAGTTTCAAGGGTTAGACAATAATGAAATATTACTGAAATTGACTAAATAAGCAAAGGCGGCAGTCACGTCGTGTGATGTCAATAGATTCCAATAATTAATTAACACCAGGAAGACTTTTTAAAAAAAGGACCAGATTTAAAAAAAAAAAAAAACAGTTTGCATTTATTCAGGTTTTGTAAAAATTTCAACATCAAAATGCTACTTACTGAGCTTGACTTGTCCATCGAGACCCAACAATATGTTATCAGACTTAATATCTCTGTGTATGACGTGGTTGGTGTGAAGAAAGTGTAACGCCTGTAGTACTTCTCGACAGACGGCGGCTATCTGACCTTCGTCCATGCACGTCTCGGTCACCACGTCGGTCAGTGAACCACCTGCTAAATACTCCATTACAACCCATAACTCCTGCAATGTATTAGCCAATGTTGTAATATGTCCAATAATCATTAGAATTTACGTTCTTCTCTTATTTCGAATTTACAATATTTTTTAACATATTAAAAGAAGATAAGGAAAAATGAGTAAGCCCGTATTTTTTCTTTTCCTGAATTAATTTAGTTCATATTTTAGATTCACTTTGAATTTTTTCTTTTGCGCCAATGATTCGACTAACGGATCGGAATCAGAACCCTCTGAGAAAATACAAGGAGAAACTTAGTAGGTTGATGCTATAGGCTAGGTGTCACATCGAAATCTTCGACGACTACGGTGCCCTGTGGTTTGGATACTGCTACCAATACTGTCCAAAAGTACTGAGAGTGGATTGGAGGGATGACGTGTTTAACAGAAGGTACATATATTATTAACAGAAACCATTAAAGCCCTTACCTCATTGACAAGGTAGCTGTCGAGATAATTGACAACATTGTTGTGTTTATTCTCCCGCATCACAAGGATCTCGTTTATGATGAGTTCCTTCTTTGGTTGTTGACTCAGATTCATCTGTTTTATGGCCACTTCCATTCCCGTAGATGTTTCTATCGCTGTATAAACCGTGCCTGATGCTCTGTACAATAATGTTCAAATTAGTCAAATAAATATGCAATCTATTTAATTAACTAAATATAAATTTACATTTGTTAATACATTTGAGTTTTTATTTACATATCAAACATAAAAATAGCCCCAATTATAATAATTAAATTTACGCCTTACCCTTGACCAATTTTTTCCATTTTGGTGTATTTTCTGTTAGGATCGCCGACGCTAACAATTGTTCTTAATTTTTCTAAGATTTCTTCATCAGTCATTTTCTTTTTCCTTTGCTGCTGTCCTGTCGCTCGTCTAAGGTAAAAAATTCTTTATGTATTTCTATTAAATAATATTAACGCACAACCATCGCACATTCTAACGACTTTTACAGTGAATTTCTTCAGTTTTGTATGGTAATGAAAAACTTTCAACTCATATTTGATCAAATAACATACCTCAGGATCATTGTCCTGTAGCAGTAAAGAAACATCGTTTTGAAATGGAGTATTACAAATCTTTATAATTAATAAGTAATTCAAAAGGTACTGTGCCACAGGTGTGCACAAATAAAATCATGTGTGTATGATACTGTTATTATAAATTAGGTAAAGTAAACTATACTTTAATGATTCACAATTATTATTATTAGCAGGCCAAAATTGTGATTTCCTCTCCAAATACCAATTTCTTCAGTAAATAAAACGATTCTGATCGGTCATATAATCTGGACCTCGTGGTCCAATTAACAGGGGTCTCGAATCATTAGAATACTAAAAAGCAACCGTCCAGTAAGCATACGCACATGAATTTTTGAAACAAATTCAACAAATTTCCATTGCAGGCAATACTAGTCAGTATACTAGATGTTCTGTTATATATTTTGTTTCAAATTTTGATGTAAAAGGTGGTAGTAGTTTTATAGTCAACCACAAAATTTATAGTATTTTTAAATACGGTGTGACAAAGGAATAGTTGCACCAATTTTATCGATCATGCTTCATCTAAAGACACGAAACGTTGTGTAGCCATGTTTTATTCTTAACGTTGGGAAACCCAATATATTTTCATACATGCCTTTAAAAGTTCCGTTCAGAAATGAAAGCTTTTGGTTCTTGCTTCTATATTCCGATCATGCTTTTTGGCATAACTCTTTAGTAGTATTGTAACATATCCATTTAATATTTATCAAATATGATCAGAAAATTATTTATTTATTTATTACAGTTTATGTATTTATTGGCGAACTCAATGCCTAAGGTATTCTCTGCCACTTAACCAAAAGTAGCAGCAAAATAATGGTGCATTAAAAAATAAATTAAACAGACAATCACATACAAATAATATATAGGCAATAAATTCAAACTTGAAATCAATACATATACACAAATATACATACATATATATATATTATACATATACATACTATACATTATAAATTAGTGTTTAATGGTGATTTTTTTAAATATTATCACTGTTCTCTTGTTTTCCGAAACGGTTCCGTTACGTTTTGTTTGTGAAAGAAATAAATTATTACCAGAATTACCAAATTTCTAACATACCCAGTCTCGGTGTTGGTCTGCGCGGGTGGTGGCGCCACGGGTACGCCGGCCGGTAGATTTTTATTTCGATCTAATGACACGACGCCGCCTTCCGCGCGACATACCTTAATCATAAATAATAAGAGGTTTAAGTAATTTGACACTGCAGGTCAAAGAATGACATTTATATGAAACATATCAATTAATTCTTATTTAAAAACTAATTATAGTGTGTATTCAAAATATACTAAATATTTCTAATACTTCCGACACTTTTTGTATACAGTGCAAATATTTCAAGACACTAACAGAGTGCGTGGTCACGGCAGAATGCGGTATATGTGGCGGTGGTGACGAGGGAGTAGTCACAGCCGCTGGCGCCGGAGCCGGTCGCGGTGGTGGAACTTCTTCTTCCTCTATTGGCTTTGTGTACTATAAATTAGATTTTTTTCGTTCGCATTATAATTGATACTTTAACATATATCAAAATCATATATCAAAATCATACAATCAAAATATAATATTTATAATATAATATCTATAATATCAAAATATAATTTATTATGCCACTATGTAACTTAATTTTGAAAACTGTAGTAAAAAAAATACCTATTGCCATTTGACTGTTGTTACTATGTGGATTCATGTTTGTAGGATTGGCCAAAATAACCATAGACTAGGGACTATCCAGTATCAATTAATTTCTAACTTTCCATGTACATTTTCCCCAAGAATAAATCATTGTTCATGATTTAAATAAATATGGATGTACATTATTATACTTACAATACTTTTAGTGCGGTCTGGTCGTGACGGTGGTGGTGGGGGAGGTTCTGGATGCTCTGTGTCGGTAGGTGTAGATGAAGATGGACTACTCGATGACACTCTTGATACTGAGGAACCTTAAAATAATTTTAGAGTCAATTATACTCAATTGAAATTCCCATATTTTCGTCCTAGATGAGATAAATTTATATTACAAAAATTTAGTGAAAATCCAGCAAGCATTTTCACTGAATCTTTTATGATTGTATACATTTTTCGCAAATTGCTTTATATGTAGTTTCACAAATTATTATTCATCATAAAAGCTTGGTCACATATTTTAGTGTGCCTAATGCCAACTGCCTATAATCGCCACAAAATCAATCTAAAGCAAATGATTTCTAGGGTACATAAATGTTAAATATATTAATAAGTATGTTTTAAACGAATAAGCTTGGATTTCCGTCAAATTACGTTTGTTCACATACATAATTCCAAACAGCCATTAAACGGCTTCTGGTGAAAGTAATGAGAAACAGGATTTTACAGTCATTTAATATTTGTTTTTTATTAGCACTGTTGATCAAATGAATTCGCCTGGTGTAAAGTAACAGCAGAAAATCTGTATAATGCAACCCATCTCTAGAGATATGAGTATAACCTATGCCTTAAGACTTAAGGAATGGTGCTTCCTTTACAGCAGAAATAGTCAGGTTGACAACAATTAGGAGTTTATGTCAACGCCCTTATCGCATTACGCAAGATAAGTATAAAGAGGTTACTTAGACCGGTAAATAAGATAAGAATACTTACTACTACTACAGACTGATGTTGAGGAAGTAGTAGCAGTAGCTCGAGAAGGCCGGGGTCGCATTCCCGTATCTTCTGATAAATGGCCAGAGAAACTATTATAATGTAAGATAAAGTTGGCTCTCGACTGATAAACGTTGAGGCAGTGTTTCAGGTCTTTTATTTTACTTTAATTTTAAAATATTATATTTAATTATAAAATATTTAATTTCATAATATATTGGTTTAAATGATAAAGATTTGTTGTTTTTATCTATAATAATTATTAAAAAATAGGTTTGCCAACAGTATGTGGCGTTTTTTCTTGGCCATTTAAGTGAATGTAAAATTTATCTAAAGCTTATGTCACTGAACCGATCAAATAATAAAAAAAACCTGCAGTTCATACGATTTTGCATTCTAAATTACGCACTTACAAGTCAATGCTTGTAAGCGATTGAATTATTCAACTGGATATACATATACAGTGGTGCTCATAGAACTAAGAACGCTTATTTGAAGGGAAGATTTTTAAACTATCAAGTAAACTAATTGCACGTATTAGTTTGTATTTCGCTATATATCACAAATGTTTCCACAATACATTTGTTATAACACATGGTGGTTAAAAAATAAATAGATTAACTTTATCTGTTAGATCTAAACTTAGTATTACTACTTACTGACTGATCAGATAATTAAGAAGGTTGAATAGTTAATTTTTTTATTCAAATTTAACTAGACAATGCTTTGTGATCGCTACATATTTGTATGATTTTGACTCTATTTAATGCTGTAAAGTTTTCTTGATGCATTTCATATTAATATGATTTAATAAAAGCATACTAAAAACAACTTTAGAGAAATTCAATAAACCTTTCTTGACTGTTTGTCCAGCTTCATTAATATTGGAATTTGTTACTATAGAGAATAAATTGAATTTACAAAAACAAAATATACATTTTTTTTCTATATCCCTAATCCTGTTTGCTCTATTCATGTGGCGATTTAATAACATAACTAGGTACTTCAAGGAAAGAACAAGTAACTATACATAATATTTTATGATTTAGATAAAAAAATCTGGAACTTCAAAACATTCTTAATTATATAGCCACAACTGTAAACAACATATACATTTTTTTTGTTTTAAAAAATTATCTTAGAAATTTTTATGAGTAATAAGAATAAGAAGAGTAATACAATTAAAATTTTGGAATGCTTTGAACAAACAGTCTATTAGAGAAAACTCGAAATGAAAACTGGCAGTAAATATTAAAGAATGCCCTCCAATAATAAATAAATTTATTATTTGATGAAATTATTTACCTGAATGCGTAGTGTGCATCTGAGCTGAAGTCATATACTTCGAAGGAGGAGGTTGAGTTGCAGACGCATCATACCATTTCAGTACATCTAATACGGCCTGTGGATTGTTCTTCTGTTCTTGTTTACTAATGTTTGCAGCCATCAGAAGTCGCGCCCATGCCTCTGGCATACCCTTTAATAAACCATATGATAATTCAAGAAACTATTTTGATAAAATTAATTATTTTCATGATTAAAAAGGTTCATCTTGAAAGTTTAGAAGGTCAACATTTAAAATGAGAATTAATGCATGCTTTGAAAGTACATAAATGGTACAATTTGCGTAGTAATAGTATATTGTAGTTGGCATTTTGGATTGTAACAATTGCATTTTTTGTAATCATATGTAACTAATTTAATTTAGTATTATGTATATACAACTACAAAAACCAAAGTTAAGGTGTCCAAAGTGAGTGATTGTTTATGGAGGGTTACATTTTTCAAGTATATCTAGGGGTGAAAGCTGATTATTTGGTTTAAGTGTCATTTTGCAACTTTACAGGAAAGCCATTAAAAGTTTAAAACAATTATCAATTATCTTTACAAAAGAACTACCTCAGCTATTTCAATGGAGTAAACTTAATTGAAGTTTATTCAAAACCATTCAAAGTGTTGATGGTAATACTAAATAAGACGCACCTTTAATTACAAAGACAAAATTGCATATTCAGAAAAATTTTGCTTAAACCAAATAGCCTTTTACTTCTCTATATGTATGTGTGTATGCCTACGGCCTAAACCCTTTCATGGATTTCAAACACTAAAAATCACAAAAAAATGTACTATATTATAAATATAATGTGAACAAGCAATTAAAGTTTTGAAGAACAGTGTATCAAATTTTGGATTTTCAAAGTATATTAAGCGTGAAGCAGAAATTAGCAGTGTTAGCAAATAATTTGATTGAAAAACATTTTACTTAACTGGAAATAACAAAGTCAAAGTTTATTTAAATAGTCCAATGACAATACATGTTAATGTTATAAAGAAGTACTAATACAAAACATATATAAGCTATTACTTACTGTTATAGGCAGCTTGAAACAAAAGCGGTAACTTATGGAGCTTCATTTACATTGTGTTCATAGATATATTCATATTTTTATGGCACTGTTGTTCAATCAACATTTTCAATAACTAATTTCATAATCACAATTCATTTATCTAAATTAGTATTACCATGTCTACTCAATATAGTTTTATATTTTAACATGCTTAGGATTTTTTTGCAAATTATGGATACAATTTAATATTGCAAATCTGCATGGCTCTTATCTACTTTTGATTTTGCTCTGTAAGCCACTCTTAAAGCAAAGCATTGAAGCTATTAGGCAAATTGTGTAGGCAATATTTTATAACTTAGTCTATGTTGCAGCTTTTTCACTTTGACAAGTTTGTGAGCCAATGATTAGTTGTGCTAAAGTGCATTAGTTTTCCAGTTGTAATACAAAAGTTACTCAACATATGATAACAAAATCTACTAACTTCTGGATTCATTAAAATATAAATTTTACTTTGAATTTGCAGTAAAATAAATTTTAAAAATGATTGGATGATTTTTATGTGATGACTTTTATAAGTTGATATACTTACAGTGAATTCCCCCGTAACAGCATCAAAACCAACATGAACGGTGTGTTCAAAGTTTGTTGGATAACTAATATTTGGTTTATTATCATTGTGTGCTGTACTCTTTGATCCTTTTATTTTTGCTTTTAGTGTTTTCTTTTTCCTATCACTACCATCATCAGGCTCTGTAATTGAAATCAATTATATTGAAATTAAAACAATTGGTGATTTGAATATCTTTTAATGTCTGCACTACACTGCACATACATTACAATAATATATAATAAATAAATAATAAATATTTACTAACAATCACGCCACGTTAACTGGTTCCGTGATAAGCTCGTAAAGAACTTGTGTTATAGGTACCAGATAACGGAAATAAATGTAAGATTTTTATTATACACATACATATATTTAATATACATCCATAACCCTGGAAAATACATTTATATTTATCATACAAATATCTTCCCTTGGCGGGATTCGAACCCGCGACCCCCTTGTGTAGTGACCATGTCACTTACCACTACACCAGACGGTCGTCGACAATATTATTAGATTATCATTTATCGTAACTTATAAAACAATGATTAGTTTGGTTTTAAATTTGGATTATTAGTTGAAAAAGGGTTCAGTGTTACCTTTCGGAAGAGGTCTCATGTCGACTGAAGCTACAGAGTCTACTCTATCAGTGGCACGATTACTTGTTAGACGCACCGGTGGTGCAGGCGGTTTATCTTCGTCACTCGACATATCGAATCTAGGCCTGGCTGCCAACAAACAAACTAGTTAAAAATATTTAAGGGTGTTTCGTTTGGGTACTACGTGCGAATTATTTGCTTACAATGACAGTTTTAGAATGACTCACAAGATTATGTTCGCTTAATAAACGAACGCAAAAGATAAGTGCAAAGAATGGATGAAATTTTAACCAAAAACAAAAAGGAAATCGGCATATTACTCATGGACGCGCCCTGGTCGTAGGGTTTGAGACTGCGACAAAACGCTGTACAATTTGCTTGAATGAAATGCGTACTTACCCGTTTTTTTAAATATTAAATGTTTTATGGAGTTTCGTAGAATGAATATATAACATTTCTAAATCTTACAACACTTTGTATGACTTATCACCTATGAGAGAACTATTTTTTAAATTCAGACACATCCAAAGATATCACTGACGATGACTAGAGCCGCCATTACCGCCACAGATCACACTCATTTGCAATAATACCACAAACCAAATATCAAGCTTCAGTAAGAAGCTCAAGAGAGCTGCTTCAATTATTATTCTCATATTTTTATTTATCAAAATATCTCAATGGCTTGCGATGCACAACAGCTGAGCCTGAGACGTTCACGAATCGCAATTGTAACAACGCAAAATGTTACAGTATATAATACGATATTTTTTATTGTTTAGAGGGGTCGACGAACTCACGGCCTATCTGGTGTTAAGTGGTTATCGATGTCTATAGACTTCAATACCGTAAAGGCTGCCATCCACAATGAGACATGAGTTCTAAGTTTCAGTGTTGTACAGTACAACAGCTGCCCCACTCTTCCAACAGAAACGCATTACTGCTTCACGGCAAAAACAGGCAGGGCAGTGATACCTACCCGTGCAGACTCACAAGACATCCTACTACCAGTCGCGCCTCGTCTATGTCAGTTTCTTGAAATTTCTATTTTTTTATACTTATTTTTACTTTTTTACTACATAACGAAATGAGTTACTGTGCCATTGGCATAGATGGTAATAATTCAATACAATTCAGGAATTAACCCAGATTATAATTATTTAAAAACTTTAGCAACCCAGTAGCTGACTAAGTAAAATGTGTAAGTAGTGTTCAATGATTAGATTAAATGAAAAAATATTTCAGTGAAATGGTAATAATTTATTGAGCCTAGACTTTTAAGGCTAAGAAGCTTCATCCATCGTCTTTGTTTCATTTCGTGACACTTGCTCTTTTTCACTGATGCAAAATGGTTAATAAGTCACCAGTTTAAGACGTCTAAATAAGAAGAAACACAACATTTAAATTATTAAAACTTCACAAAACTTTTTTGGACTTTGTGCTAAAAGGTTTATTAACGTAGTGCAACAAAATAGAAAGTTGTGAATTCGATAGGTAGCCAATGAAAACAACAAAATCGGAATTTGTGGAATAAGGGATTGCGGAGTGTTGTAACCTTCTTTTCCATATTCCATTATTTGAAATATACTTCGAACACATTGTCATTTTTACCATCTATCATTATTATATTTTATGCTATGTCTTGAAAACATTGTTTCATTATATTGGCGACGAGTTAAAAGAAATTAAGATGAACGATGAACAATTCGCATTATTTTTACATGCACAACAAAATCAGCAAGAGCAGATTTTACAAATCTTGAAATTGTTGGTACCAGCAGCTTGCAATACAACAGCCAAGAGCGTGACGAACGACTCTTTTACAAAACATGATACGGATAACAAGATAAGTATAATCAAAAATTTCAATATGGATAAATACAACCCAGATACATTCAGAATTGACGATTACATTGATTTTTTCGAAAACAAATGCAAAATTCTTGATATCGATAACAGCGACTTACAGAAAGATTTGCTTCTGAATTTACTAACACCAGAGATATTCCACGAATTAAAAGTAGCTTTAACGCCTGATTTCGATATAGCTACATACAGCGAAATTTGTAACAAATTATTAGACCTCTATCGCATAAAAACGACGAGGTATAGAGCCTTAACAGAATTTTGGAATTGCACTAGAGAACAAAATGAAACGATGGAACACTATGCAAACAGATTAAAAGGTCTTAGTCGGGATTGTGGCTACACTAATGACTTCCTGGAACGACAATTACGTGACCGCTTTGCCACTGGATTGAATCATCCAGATTTAGAAACCGACTTGAAACAAAAATGGCCTGATTTAGTTCAAACGGTAGACGGAATACCACGAGAAGTAACCTTCCAACAAATTTTTACAATCTCTCAATCAAGAGAACAGGCAGAACAAGACACACCACGAACAAGTATTAAAAAAATAAATAGGAGCAAAACCAAAACCGTACCATTACATCAAAATACAACACGAAAATTAAATCCAATGCATTGTTTACGCTGTGGAAAGAAAGAACGGCACAGCCTAACACAGTGTTCAGCCAAGGACCATATTTGTAAAGAATGTAACACGAAAGCACACTTTGAGAGTTGTTGCATTAAGTCTGGACGGGCATACATCAGCTATTCAGAAGGGAGCCGAAAATCAATTAAAAAAATAACAAGACCTCATAAGTCCTCAACATCATCATCATCATCTATCAGTAATAACAAAGAAGAAAGCGATGATGAAGTTATCTGCAGCGTCTTGGGTACACGTAAGAGAGAATGCAAACAAATCGATGTACGGATCAATGACATACCTTGCACTATGGATTGGGACCCCGGCTCTGCGTATTCAATAATAAACACGACATTGTGGAAAAAATTAGGATCACCATCTTTACAACCCGCCCCGAAACTCAAGGCCTACGGCAACACAAACTTAAAAACAAAGGGAATTACGAAAGTGACAGTCGAAGTCGACGGACTGCAAAAACTTCTACCTGTGGTCGTAATGAAAAATGCCAAACCAATGTTATTTGGTTTACATTGGAGTGAAGTTTTTGAAATGGAATTTCCAAAACCAGTATACTCCATCAAAACATCAACACCTATGACTCTTAAACAAATATTGGATAAACATGTACAACTCTTTGATGGAAAACTAGGAAAAGTTAACAATTATTACGTAAACATACATGTCAAACCAGAAGCTGAACCGATCCACCTTCCTGCACGGCCTATAAAATTCAGCATGAAAAAGAATATAGAAAGGGAGTTAGATCGTCTGATCTCAGAAGGGATTGTGGAAAAAGTAGATCCTAATGTTACACCTATTGAATGGGCTACACCCACAGTTAACATTTTGAAATCTACAGGGGAAGTTAGGATATGTGGAGACTACAGAACTACACTTAATCCAGTACTTATTAAACATCTACACCCAGTTCCAATTTTCGATCAACTACGCCAAAATCTCGCAAACGGTAAATTATTTTCAAAAATAGACCTTAAAGACGCATACTTACAATTTGAAATAGCACCAGATTCGAAAAAGTACTTGACGTTGTCAACCCATAAAGGGTATTTCCAATACAATAGAATGCCTTTTGGAATATCGACTGCTCCTTCAATTTTTCAACATTTTCTGGATCAATTGCTTGGCGATATCACCAATGTAGCTGTATATTTTGACGACATAGCTATAGCAGGGAAAGATCTTTCAGAACATTTACAAACTTTATCTATTGTATTCGATCGCTTACAAAACGCTGGCCTAAAAGTTAACTTAAAGAAATGTAATTTCTTACAGAATCAGATTGAATACCTAGGTCACATAATAGATAAACATGGCATCCACCCAACCAAATCTAAAATTGATGCCATAACTAAGGCCCCAGCACCGTGTAATGCAAAAGAACTACGATCATTTTTAGGACTAGTTAACTTTTACGAACGGTTTGTACCACATCTTCACGGGATTTGTTCGGATCTTCACGATCTAACTAGTGAAAAAAATAGATGGCGTTGGACTGATCATGAAAACCGAATATTTGAAGATACAAAGAAATGCATAGCTTCTTCACAACCATTAATTGCATTTGACGAGAAACGTCCCCTTTATTTAGCATGTGACGCTTCCGAAAAGGGATTGGGTGCAGTATTATTCCACAAGGACTCGAACATAGAACAACCAATTGCTTTTGCTTCAAGGAAATTACGACCAGCGGAAATGAAATATTCCGTTATTGATCGTGAAGCTTTAGCAATAGTATTTGGTATAAAAAAATTTGATCAGTACTTGAGAGGAACGAAATTTAATCTAGTTACGGACCATAAGCCTCTTATACATATTATGGGTGCACACCGCAACCTTCCTAAACTAGCCAATAACCGATTGGTAAGATGGGCCCTAGTAGTGGGAAGTTATCAATATGACATTTACTACAGGAAAGGTGAAAATAACACATTAGCTGATTGCCTTTCCAGATTACCAAACCCTGAAACTGAACCTTCCGAGACAGAAGGGCTTGTACATAAAATAGATCTACGTCTTTTGAGCACTCGAATGACTGACCTTAACCTATCAGAACAGTTACTTATGAAAACAACTTCAAAGGATCATATACTCACAAAAGTTTGTCAAAATTTAAAAACCGGCTGGAGAGAATCAGAATACAATCCAGAAATGAAACCATTCTACAGAAACCGGACTGAATTATCTGTTGAGAATAAGATACTCATGAGGCAAGGACGCATCGTTATACCTACAGCACTACGAAAAGCCATTCTTACATACCTTCATCGAGGACATCCTGGCATTTCTGCTATGAAAGCACTTTCACGTTACTATGTTTGGTGGCCTAACCTTGACGAAGACATAGAATTATTTGTCAAGAAATGTACCAGATGCCAACAGAACCGCCCTTGTAATCCTGAACTTCCTGTATTTTCCTGGTCCATACCAGAAGAAGTATGGGAGAGAATCCATATCGACTTTGCTGGACCGTTCGAAGGATCGTATTGGTTGGTATTGTGCGACGCTCTCTCCAAATGGGTGGAAATACGACCGATGAAACACATCAACACCAGATCACTTTGTCTTACATTAGATAACATATTTTGTACATTTGGCTTACCAAAAATGATTATATCCGATAATGGACCTCAATTTACATCTTATGAATTTAAAGAATATTGCACAAAACAATCTATTTTACATGTCACATCATCTCCATATCATCCTCGGACAAATGGACTGGCAGAACGTTTAGTCAGAACATTCAAAAATAGAATGGCATCGGTAGACAACACAAATCTCGAGCGCCGACTATTAGAATTTTTGTTTACATACAGAAACACTCCGCACTCGTCCACTGGTAAATCTCCAGCTGAGATGATGTTTGGACGACAATTGAATTGCATACTTTCCAACATTCGGCCAGACAAAAGAAGATTAATGCAGTATTTACAAGTAAAAGAAAACATTCGTACCACATCACCGAGTTACCGACCAAGTGACCAAGTATATATAAAAACACGCAATGATAAAATATGGGAACCAGCGGTAATTACATCCCGAAAACATAAATATTCATATATTGTTTCAACACCAGGAGGACTAGAAAAACGAAGACACGCTGATCATATCAGGCCACGCGAGTCCTCCACCTCAGAAACCCCGAGGAATGAAAGGGCGCATTCTTCTATGCTGCCGGCGACTGCTTCTCCAGACATTGGAATGGAAACAACAATTAACGAAAGGCTAACTAAAAACAAGAATTCAGCAGCAGTACCATTACCTACACCGCAGTCACCTACAAATGTACAAATTTCTCCAAATTCACCTTCACAGCATTCGAAGTTATACTCCTCACCTGCTCCGGTCTCCACTCCTGTGCCATTTGCTCCGCGTCGAAGTAATCGACGTATACAGTAGAGATGGCGTTAATGGTTGAATTTATTTATCTGTTAACTGGTAATTGATAAAAAAAATTACCGATATTTTTATTGGTTGAAAATACCGGTAAATCTTTTCGTTGAAATACTAATTTTGCTAATGTTAAACTTGAATGGTAGAGTTTCTTACATTTATTTTCGATTCAGTGAACTTTAGAAGCTACAGGCTTAGGGCTAACTAGCTTAACTAATTAGTACGAAATGATTAGTGGGAAAAACTCTTTACAAATTTTCCACCACGGCGGTGCGCTGGTTCAATATTTTTGAATTGATTTTTCTTACAATAATTACACATTGCAATTTTTTCCGCTCCCAAGCACTTTTCGAAATGATCCCATATTTCTGCATTGCGTTTCGGCATTTTAAATTAGATATACACTTTAAAAATCCACAACAACAAAGTAAGCAAAGTCTCAAACACACAAAAACAAAGTCAAAACACACAAACACAAAGTACAAATCTCTTAAAATACAAAAACACAACTTTACCAAAATAATAGAAAAGATGCACTGAGCCGCCAAAATGTCAAGTATCAAACAAAATATTACGTTTAAAAAATCAACCAATCGCGTCATCTTCGCGTTCGGTAAAAATATCGTTTCATTTCAATTTTTTAACGAAAAAAATTATCATTAACTGTAAAATACACCAACTTAAATATTGTGCTTTATTTTGAGGGGTATAGAGCATACAATGAAATCATAAAATTCAATATTTTTTACATGATAAGTTGAAAACATCTGCAAGGCGAAAATGAATCTTACGTGTTGAAATAAAGTTGAAACTTGCATAAATATAATTTCCAATAATTGCCTATGCCACTACACGCAGTGTGTTTGTTAAACGGTATTTTTAACCGTTTTGGGTAATTTTATTTATCGAATAGAAGTGTTAATTTTTTTTACCGGTAAATTTATTGGTTAATGGTTATATTAGCCACCTCTAGTATACAGGCACCCCGCCGTCTGATCAACGAGATGTAGATGGGGAGGAATGTTGTAACCTTCTTTTCCATATTCCATTATTTGAAATATACTTCGAACACATTGTCATTTTTACCATCTATCATTATTATATTTTATGCTATGTCTTGAAAACATTGTTTCATTATACGGAGAATACCTTGAATTAAAAGCAACACTAGTGGTCATGTCATAGATAACTTATGCTAAAAGACTGCTGGTTGTCAATTAATTCTTCGGAGTAAACATAGATTATACCCTTATGAGGGCCTTATGGAGTAAATAATAATACGTGTAGTCAAATAATATTGTTGAATGGAGTACCTACCTATTTAATATTTTCAAATATAAACTCCCGATTGAGATGAACAAATAGGTTTTGCTCCTAACTAGAAAATCAATTTCATGATGGAAGCGATTCAGAACCATCCGGTTAGAAAAAACATTTTTAAAACAGCTTAATGCAGAATTTTGCAATTTAGAAGAAAAAAAGAGCGTAACAATTGATTAATTTATGATACAGAATAAAATGTTATCCTTGTTCCTTAATTGTATTTCGTAATATAAGTTTCAATTAAATAATTTAATTGTAATCATGTGATTTAAATGTATAATGTTTTAATCGCATTACAACATCCTTATAGTTGATATGTTTTTAATAATAAAAGAGTGGTGGGCCTTTATAACCCAAATCCTTTAGAAACGATTACTTTCTTTGGGTACCTGTCATTGAATATTCTTAGCCTCCTTGAGACAGATGTGTTTTCAGAGCAGTGAATTTCCTTTACTTAGTGCTTTTCAGGAATATATTTTGTAATCAACATGAATGTTAAATACCTAGACTATTTACCTAAAAGCCTTTATTATTTTAATTCAAGAGTCAAGATGGACCACCAAAAAAGAGTCCTTTTGATGAATTAAGCAGAGAAGATTTGATCCATAAATGCAAGGGTTTACTTGTAATAGCTCAGAAAGCTAAGCAAGCTAAATCAGGTGAGTACTGCTAGATAAATATGTTAAATAATAAAAAGTATGTTAAATGCAATAGTAACTAAATCCAATTAATGCACTTTTAAAGTTTTTTCCATAATTGTGTACATTGAGGCTCTGATTGGAATTAAGTTTGTTTAAATGGTTACTGATACAATTTCTTTATGCAGAAGGGTGTTCTTCGACTACTATCAAATATAGATGTTCAGGTGTTTTTTGTGTGCATTATTTATTTATTACACTTCATATATATTAATGTGCATTGGTGGACTTAAGGTATTCTCTCCAGTTAATTAAAGTTGATAAATTAAAGAAAAATTAGATTCTATACAATCATCGTCATAGACTTACTCTTGGCAGAGTAGTCACGGTCACGTGGAATCTTTGTTTATTAAAGCCTTGACAGCTGTTCTCTGTAATTCTATACAACATGTTTGTTTGTTTGTACAACATACCATGTTTATTAACCCATTAATGCTGCTTTTTTTAATTATTAAACTTTGAAATAGATGTTCCTCTGAATGTAATTAAAGTAAAAATGAGAAAGTTGAGGTATGCTTATAATTTTATGTTATCTATTGTAGCAAGATGCGCTTTCTCATTACTATAGCATTATCCAGCCATTATGCTATAATAACAATACTTTCCTTTGAACAAGTTTGCTGTTTGAAATACCTCTTTCTTCTTTTTTTTGCCTGAGACAAGTGATCTTTTAATAGTACTCTGCTTTCTCTGAACATACCAGTGCCATTATAAGCAGGCTCACATAAATGTATAATAAGCATTGAGATACTAGTAAATAGATTATCAAAATACAGTTTGTATGTTAATGCTTCTTGTTAATCTTCTGGAAAATTATGCTATTCAGATTTTTCTCCTGATATATCTTAAAACCCAATAAAAGTTGACATTCACTAATGTTGTCTGATCACAGTGATCTTTTCTGAAATCTTCATTAAAAATTGAGCACATTCTAGCGCTTCTATACAAATTGCTTTAGCAAGCTCTTTTGGCATTATCAAGAGGTCTATCACATCTTTTAATTGTCCCTAAAAATAAATGAACTCAATGTTTGTTCAATGAGAAATGTATATATTTACTCTGAGCGCTTAGGGTGTTCATATGAACACATTGAACAAACAGTATGTATAAAAATCACAACAACAACTACATAAAATAGAACTAAAATCATTAAATCATAAAGTCTTTTTGATAGTGAACTAAAATGAAAATAATGAGTAATGTTGAATAAATTAATTTTTACTTGTCATTAATAAACATATGTATATTTTAACAGTGATCATACTAACACGCACAGTGTTAATGGGTTAAATAAGCATATATATAACATATTATACATTAACTAATGTATAAATACAAGTAATGATTACTGCCACTACTACTTCTACGAGTTCTACCAATAACACTACTACTACTACTGACTTATAAATACAGAAATACATAAATTTAAATAAATTCATTGAAAATTGTAAGAAATTAATGTTAAATATATAAATTTAATAATTATACCTAATACACAACTAAATACATAATTTTACCATACACGTTTACACATATTACTTTACTTAGATATTGACTTTGAGATGGTTCTGTCATTTTATATAAAATCTTTTATCATTTATGATGAACCAATGCCTACTCGGTAATGTTTTAAGCTTGGCCTTGGAATGACTTTGTATATCGGGAACTAATGGGTAATATCTATAATATTAAGTTTCTACATAGAAGCTAATGTAGGTTTTTAAATCGGATGCTAATCTCATCTTAGTTTTTTTACAAGAGAGTCTACCAGGTAAGATGACTCCATAAGTTACATTACAGACTGTAGGGAATGTTGGTGGAATGTGGCAGTCACAACCTGTCGGTAGCATTCTAAAATAGATAAATGTTTAAAAAAATATAATGCACTGGTGGCCTAGTGGTGTTGTGGTGACCATATTTTTTTAAGCAAGCCTTGGGTGATGTCCATTCATCAGCCACTTCCTTATCAGCAACATAATTGTTATTGTATTATAAATTATTGTGATTATTAAAATGTAATATTGAAAATTTTATAGAATTACAAGCTGAATTAGAAACTAACAAAAATAAAGTTGAGAAATTGGAAAATAGTGAAAAAAATAACAAAGAAAATTTAAAAACTCTTCAAGAGCTTGTTGATTCTTTGACAGAACAAAAACTAAACTTCATAACTGAAGTGGATTCAGCTCATACAAAAGTAAAAGAACTAAATAAAAAAGTCAATCAATATAATGAAGAAATAAAGCAGTACAAAGCTGATTTGATTGTGAAGGACAATAAAATATGCATGATATCTCAAAAATTATCAGATCTGGATTGTGAAATAATTTCATTGCGAAGACAGAATACTAGACTTTTAGAAGAAAATGAACAGCTGATTAATCAACTCTCTGAAATTGAAGCTAAAACTGTGGAGGTGAACAATATAGGTCTTCAGCAGCAGGAACAATTAAAGATTTTAGAAGAAAATGTACAGAAAGGTAAAGAAAATTTTTGTTCATCATGGCAAAAAAAGTTATCCAAAGGGCATACTAATGTTTGCGGCTTGGCTCTACCCCTGGCATTGCTGACGTTCATGGGCGACTGTAATCTCACCTTCAAGTGGGCCGTATGCCTACAAGGGCAATAAAAGTATATTGACAGTAGTATATAGGGCAAAAGTATATGGCTAGTGATTACTATCACTGTCCATCAAAGGTGCTTTTTTGGCACCCAATGTCATTAATAAAAAAGATACAAGACTGAGGTTAACATGTTAAACAAAATTACAATTGCTTTGGTCCATCTGATGTTAAGTAGTTACTGTCGGACGTGCACACTACCTATTTTAGGGGTATTATAATTTTAACACTTACAATAATAACAGTAATTCAGGGTAATAAACATTAACTCAGGGCGTATTATAATTTTGTGATGATAAAAATAACTTTTAGATTCAGAAAATTGCAAACAAATAGAAGAGCTTCAATTGAAAATTATAAGTTTAGAAAAAAAACTTGAATCAGAAAAACAAACAAAGATTGTCGATTATGAAAATAAGGTACAAGAATTCACTGAACTATATGAAAATGAGAAAGCTAAAAAAGAAAAATTGAATATTAAATTAAAGAGTTACAAAGAAAAGATTCTTAAATGTGCAGTTTGTATAAATCAACTTAAAAATACAAGATTTATTTTGGCCAAAACAGTGAAAGAATATTCTGAAAATATCCCTAAGTGGCAAGAAGATATAATAAAAGCATCAAAAGAATTGGACATTCAAATTAATCACCTTAAGTCAGAAAATACTATTTTAAGAGATAAATTACAGCAAGTGGAGTCGCAACTTGATGTATTAAGCAAAGGTGAAATTGATGAATCACAATTGAGTAAAACTAACTCACTAAATGAGACTTTAAAAATTGAAAATATGACACTAAAACAAGAGTTTGAGAAAATATCACATCAAAATCGTAAATTAGTGAAAGATTTATCAGAAGTGCAGGGTAATTATGAGCACCTTATTAATACGGAACTTCCGGCACATATAAATGCCGAAAAATTATTAACAAAAGAATTAGACGAAATTAAACAACAGTTAAGTGAAATAAAATGCAGAAATATCGAACTTGAAGAAAGTTTTGAAAATGCAAAATACGATTTGTCTCAGTCAATTCAAAGCACAATGCAAACCAATCAAGACCATGAAAACTTATTACTCCAACTCAAGGCTTTAGAAAGCGAAAAGGATATTTTAGTTAAAGAAAAACTAAATGCTAAAGATAGTATTATAGAATTGGAACACAAAAATAAAGTTTTAAGTGACCAAGTAACCAAAATGTCTTTTGAAAATAAGACTATCAATTCGAAGTTAGATACTTTATCACAGCAAAAACTGCAACTCGAGAAAAACTTTGCAGCTGAAAAAGAAAGTCAAGTAAATTTATTAAAGTGCGATTTGATGACAGTGCAGGAACAATATAGTAGATTGAAAAAAGAGTTTGATGACTTGCAAGATTTAAACAGCCTACTGAAAGAAGAAGTAGATACTTTAAAACTGTCATTAGAGCAACCAAGCGACGATACTGAAAATTTTTCTGATTTGAATGTATCATTACAGGCCGACATTGTAAAATTAGAAACAAAATTGTCTTTATATAAACAAGAGAATTCAGCGCTTTTAGTGGAACTAAAAGAATCTCGAATTAAAATCAAAGAATATGATTCTCTGTTTGCTGAATATGAAGAAGCTAAATCAAAGTTGCAAAGCTATAAAACTGAAAATACTGAATTATTGAATGAAATGAAAGAAATAAATCAAGTTTTAAAAGAACGCGGTGAATCTATATCAAAATTGCAAAAAGCCATTATTGAAATGGAAAGGTTGATCGAGAGTTTGGAAAAAGAAAGAGAAATTTCAACTAACAACAACACTGAACTAACTAAAAAAATTGAAAAATTAGAAAACCAAATAAAAACAGCTGAAAAATCTTCTACGAAAACAAATGAATTTACCGATACATTAACTGCTGAAAGAGATAGTGCTATTAAAATGTTGGAAGAAAAAGATATTATAATAATATCTTTAAAAGATGAAATTGAGAAACTCAAACATCAGTCACTAAATTCATCAGAGGTTCCAAACGAAGATAACATGTCCACTTCTACCATGTCAAAAGCAGATGAAACTGCGAGAATGAGAGATTTAGATGAAACTTTTGAGGAAAAGTGAGAATATTTTAATATTCACTTTATATGTAGTGACGAGTGAGTACAGGACGAATATTATAACATTGATGTCATTTACAGGTATACGAAACTGAGGCTATTTGCATTAAAACTTAAGAAAAAACTGACTGAAACTGTAACTCAACTACAAAAAACAGAAGAAGATAAAGTCAGACTTGAAAAATTAATAAACGAAAATTCCGCGGAAGTACATAAAAATGGAAAATTAGAAGTACCTATGTTACAGGAAAAAGTAGAGTCATTAACTTCTGCTATTAATGTAGCTGAGAAGAACAATGCTGAAATCGAGAAGATAAAAGGTAAAAAATCGTAAGAAATTTCGCGAATCATTACATAGGAACTAATTTGTTAGTTTAATATTTAATTTGGATACACAATTAGAAATAACTTGAAAGTTTCATATTTTTTGCCAGGTTTTGTACCAATGCTATTAATTTAAACGTATTAGTGAAATTCCAAAAAAATACACTTATAATTTTGGTTACGTCGTCTGTCCGCCTCTCTTTTGAGAAAAAAAAGGTATAAAATAAACATAGATGGTAGGTAGCTTAGGCGTATTCTTCAAACAGCCATCCAATTGATGTTGTGTATCGAAATAACCGAAAGATATTTAAGATTGGCACATGCAAACTCAAAAACGAGTGTGGTAATGTCATACTCGTAATATTATTATTATTGTTACTTAAATCAATAGCTAGTGACATATTCCCTTCCTAAAAACAGTTATTTGAAAATGATTTAGACTAAAGAACTTAATATCAACTTTCAACCGAAGTTCGTTATTTATTGTATGAGATGGGAAACTAGCTTTAGGATAGAATCGATAGACATCGCCAGCCGAATGGGTGAAGCCCATTTTGAAATATTATGTGAATGCCTTAATAGTATTTTTATACGTCTGATCTGATAGAAATAGGCAGCAGGTCATACTCACCCGTGCGGCTAAAATTTAATTAGGCTTTTTTGTTGCCACTATAGGCAGACAAGCATACTGCGTATCTGATAGTAAAATGTTATATGTTGTATAAAAGAGTAATATAAAAATAAATACTGATTTTTTTTTGTTTTTCCTTGTATTTTGCCACCAAACAATATTAGTTGGATCAATCTAAACAAATAAAACCATAGAAATATGTTTAATTTAAAGTCAATTTCATGGTAATTATTGACAGCTGAACTACACGCTATAAGTCAACAGTTGGCTTCGGAAATTGAAGCTCATAAGGTGACCAAGGAGAATTTAGAAAAGGCTAAACGAGATGTTAAGAAGAAAAATGTCCTAAGTCTTGAAATGGAAGACTACGAAAGGTCAATGAAAGAACTTACGTCGAAGATGGAGGAAAATAGGAAAAAGATGATTCAGGTAAGTTATCGTTGTGATGGTTGTATTGGCCATGTAAGTACATGTCAATACGGTCGATAAGACGTCAGCATAATAACATATCACATAATTCACCAGCTTAGTTAATAAATATTGAGAAGATATTTTGGGTAATTTTTAATAACACATATAGTTTGGATAAGTTCTGGAAAATACGAAAATATTTTAACAAATTTATTTATATAGATGGAATCGACAATAGATACCCACGAGGGAACTATTACCGCGATGAAAACACAAATCAAACTACTAGAGGATCAAATAAATACAGAAGAAACCCAAAACAGGCTCCTGAAAGAGGAACTTCAGCAAGCCATTGAAGGTCTCAAACAGAAAGATGATGTGATTCAGATAAAGAACAACATCATAATAAAGCTAGAACAAAATCTTGAAGATGAGAAGCATAAAAATGAAGAATGTGATCTTGAAACGACTTTAATTCTAAGTGAAAAAGAAAAGATTATAATTGCTCTAGGAGATGAAAAAGTGGAACTAAGTAATAAGGTGAAAAAGTTGGAATTCAAATGTGCCGAGCTAAACGAAAATTTAAGAATTTTAAATATTGAATTGGCTGATTTGAAAACTGAATATACAAGCTATAAGGTAATAAAATATATATTGTATTATACAATAACAACATCGGAAACCAAAGCGTAACAAACTTTGATTTATCTAGGTGCGGGCTCAGGCGGTATTACGACAGAATCAGACCGTGGACCACAGTCAAGAAGAACAACTGAAGGAAGAAACAGCAGCGCTAAGAGCGCAGATCGAGACTCTTACAGCTAAACTAAAAACTGCACAGTGAGTGTACTCATTTTACTGGATCTTACAATAATAATTATAGATTATATTTACCTATAGTCATCAATCAACTTTTTGTTTTTCGTCTATTACTGATTTACATAATTTGACAAGAGTCAGTAGGAAACCTGAATAATCTTATATACTTAAAATTTTATTACTGGTTGTAAGACCTCTTGTGAGTCCGCATAGGTAGGTATTACCACCCCTCGTATTTCTGCCTTGAAGCAGTAATGCGTTTCGGTTTGAAGGGTGGGGCAGCCGTTGTAACTATACTGAGACCTTAGAACTCATATCTCAAGGTGGGTGGCGGCATTTACGTTGTTGATATCTATGGGGCTCCAGTCACCACTTAAAACCAGGTGGGCTGTGAGCTCGTCCACCCATCTAAGCAATAAAAAAAAACACAGGGAGGAGTGTGAATTACAAACAAGCGAGGCGGAGAGCGCGCGGAGACGTGCCGCTGAAGCATCTAACGAAGCGAGCCGAGCGCAGCAACGCACCGCGAGACTGCAGGGCGACCTCACGCGGCTAGGCCACCAACTAGATTCTGAAAGAACGCAACATAAACTACAGGTCGGTACATCAAATAGAAGGAGATAGCAATCGAGTCTGTCATCTATATATTAATAGTAAGTGAAGCAAAAATTTTGTACCCCTTTTTACGAAAATCGTGCGGACGGAGGAGTATGAAATTGCCCATACTTGAGTCGTCTATTATCAAAGGTGGCAATCTGTGCATTTGGACAAAAAAAAATTATTGATATGTCAATACAGATTGATTTGAATATAATCGTCTCCTTCAAAGAATACGGTTCAAAACCTGCATTAAATAAAGGTTAATAGTTAACGTGTTATTTATCTAAGATGTCGTTCCGAAGAGTTTTGTGACTGCCAATGGAATACAAAGTCAATAATTAGTTTTTCTGATTTACCAATCATTGTCCAAAAGTCAGATTGCCGGCTTTGATAATAGACGACTCACTTACAGTTTATCTAAAGAAGGAGAGCAGAATGCTAATATTTTTTTAAATTACGCATGAAAAATACACTAAATAATAAAAAATACACACTAAATCAATAAAAAAAACATTAAAGGCACCACCATATAATTGACAAACATTATTTAAATTATTATACTTTTTTGTTTATTGTTAAAGTCTGTGGTCTAATTGAGAATAGATTAATATTGTTTGTCTTTAATAATTATTTATTGTAACCATCGCGAAATCTGTGATTATGGAAGCATAGATTTTGACAATAGAAACGTAATTAATCAAACATAGATTTAAATTAATTATGGTCGAATTTCGGCCACCGGACCACCGCTAGTATTATATAAGTAATGATTTTTATTTTGATGTGCTTGTTCAACAGGTTTACCAATAATTTCATTATTAACACACACCCACAGGTTTATATAAAAACAATAATGTTGAAATAGAATTTTGTGCTATTTCCGATTATTCAACACACATCGGACATCTCAAATAGATTAAACCCGAAGACGTTTGCCGATATGTGGTCATCATGTGGCCAAAGCATCCGAGATACAGCGGAGAACAGAGTACTTTTATATTTAAAAAAAACATACGGTTTTATCAAGCAAATTCATTTTACATATTTATAAATAGAACACTTTGATAATATAATTGAACCAAACAATGGTGTTCCAAGCATGAATTGTCAAAACACCATTTAAAAAAGTGCAAAATCTGCAAATTGCTGTTATTTCATTTTCAGGTTTCAACTCTAACCCAATGTTATAAGACACAAATAATTGAATTGGAGACAAAGCTTAGAAACGAGACGGAAAATCTCAAGAAACAGTTGGCTTTGGCCCAGGAGAACACGAAAATTAACAGGCCCAGTGCTCCTATTGAATCATCCAGTCAATATATGCTGCCAGTTATTCATAAAGATGATGGCAGCGAAACAGACCTGGAGATTAATGTGTCCATGATACCTAGAGAAGAAGGAGAGGTATGATACAGTTGAAAAACAAAAATGGAAATACTTTTAATTTGATATTATGATACGACTTTTCATCAACAAAGTGGGTTGAGTTGAGTTTTGATATGTTATAATCCAGTAGGAGTGGGTGATATAAATCGTATATAGATTCAATATCTATATATCACAGCAATATCGTTGAATCCGATATCGCCCCGCACGAAATCTATATATCGATATCAGCCGATACACGATATTGCTCGATGTGATGCGCATCGCCATATCGTACCGATTCGTGAATCGAAATCTATATTTCGATATCAGCCGATACACGATATTGCTCGATGTGATGCGCATCGGCATATCGTACCGATTCATTAATATCAGCAATATTCGTTTGGTTCGTATCGAATCGGCCAGAGTGAGTGAGCGCACGATAGGGATATCATGTGATGAATGAAAGAGAAACAGGCATTATCCATACAATTGTAAACCTTATATTTAAGTCCATATGTCTGTAGATTATTCTTAGCGTATCAGCAGGATACAATTAAGGAAAGAAGTTTCAACTTTCGACCCTAACTTGAATGCAGTATAGCCTATTTGCATCGTTGAATTTAATTTCACGCGCTTTGACCTTGAACTAGAATTTTTGGACATCATCATCAGCCTGCGGCAGTCCACTGCTGGACATAGGCCTCCCCCAAAGCTCGCCACTGAACCCGATCTTCGGTTCTACGCATCCAGTTACTGCCAGCTGCCTTGCGCAGGTCGTCGCTCCATCTAGCAGGAGGGCGTCCCACACTACGTTTGCCGGTTCGCGGTCTCCACTCCAGAACACGTCTACCCCAACGGTTATCGGTTCTGCGACATATGTGACCAGCCCACTGCCACTTCAGCTTACTAACTCTGCGAGCTATATCGATCACTTTGGTTTTTGCCCGAATGACCTCATTGCGTATTCGGTCTCGCAATGACAAACCGAGCATAGCTCGCTCCATAGCTCGCTGAGTAACTTTTAATTGGTGGACTAGTCGCACAGTCAGTGTCCACGTTTCGGCTCCGTAGGTAAGCACGGGTAGGACGCACTGATTATAGACCTTTGTCTTCAGACATTGTGGTATGGGCGACGAAAAGACCTGACGAAGCTTCCCGAACGCTGCCCAGCCCAACTGAATCCTTCTGGTCACTTCCTTCTCAAAGTTGTTTCTACCTAGTTGTAGGGTCTGTCCCAGGTAGACATACTCTTGAACAACTTCGAGAGGTGTACCGCCAACATCGATTGGTCTCGGAATGACGTTTCCGTTAAACATTACCTTGGTTTTATCCAAGTTCATTCCGAGGCCAACCCGTTGGGATGCAGCATTAAGGCTGTGCACCATCTCTTGTAAGTCCTGCAGCGATTCCGCCATGATGACGATATCATCGGCAAAGCGAAGATGTGAGATGTACTCGCCGTTTATGTTAATGCCGCGTCCGTTCCAGTCCAGAGTCTTGAAAACGTCCTCCAGTGCGTTTGTAAACAGTTTCGGGGATATAATATCCCCCTGTCTTACACCTCTGCGCAACTGGATTGGTCTCGTCTGGTCTTTCTGTACTTGGACGGTCATTGTAGCGGCATCGTACAGGCATCTTAGTGCATCGATGTATCGCCAGTCAGCTTGACACCGCTGCAAAGATTCCAGAACAGCCCAGGTCTCGATCGAGTCAAAGGCTTTCTCGTAGTCCACAAACGCCAGACATAGTGGCAGATTATACTCTTCAGTCTTCTGTATAATCTGCCGAACTGTGTGAATGTGGTCCACGGTACCAAATCCTCTTCGGAATCCTGCCTGTTCCGGAGGCTGGAAGTCGTCAAGTCTCTGAGCGAGACGATTCGTTATGACTCTTGAAAACAATTTGTAGACGTGGCTCAGGAGCGAGATGGGGCGATAATTCTTTAAAAGTGTTTTATCTCCTTTCTTAAAGAAAAGGACAACTATGCTCCTGCTCCACGCCCTTGGAGTTTTACCGGTAAAGAGGACAGTGTTGAAGAGCTTCTGGAGCTCCCTAATAACAGGAAGACCTCCTGCTTTCAAGAGCTCAGAAGTAACACCATCCTCCCCCGGGGCCTTTCCGTTTTTAAGATTTTCAAGAGCCATCCCGATCTCGTCTACACTAATCTGTGGCAGCTCGTCGGTGTAGTGGCGGGACAGTGTGGCTCGGACATCTGCTGGGTCGGAGACAGGCTTAGTTGCTTTGGAAGTATAGAGGCCTCCGTAGAAGTCCTCAAGTTCCTTGAGAATCTCCGGTTTGGAGGCGAGAATTTGGCCATCCTTTTTGGTCAGTTTTGTAAGGTGGCTTTTACCAAGAGGCTGCACGAACACCTTGGCTCCTCGGTTTTGCTCGATTGCGTCATTGATCCGCTGAGTATTGTACCGTCGGAGATCGCGTCGTACCAGCGTCCTGATTTTCTTATTAAGAGCCACCTTCTCTGATTGTGTGGCCTGTGTGTTTTCTCGCCTTTCTTCCATTAGCCGGAGAGTCTCGGATGATAACTTTGATGTTCTGCCTGTACGACCCTTTAGACACAGTCTCTGTCCCTCCTGTCTCAGTGTCCTCACCACGCCATCTAAGGCCTCGTCTACGTCTGTGGTGGTTTCCAAGGCAGCGAATCGGTTATGGAGATCTAGCTGGAATTGCTCCGGATCTACAGCCATGTGATGTAGGCTGGGTCGAAGCGTAGACTTTATTAGACGAGTGCGTTCTAACTTGAAGTCCATATTCAGTGTGCCTCTGACAAGTCGGTGATCACTACCGGTATTGAACCTGCTGATCACAGAGACATCCCTAAATATATGCTTCTTGTCCGTCATAATAAAGTCTATCTCGTTTTTCGTCACAGCGTCGGGGCTTAGCCAAGTCCACTTCCTTTGTGGCTTCTTTTTAAAGAACGAGTTCATTAGAAAGAGCCTCTCACGCTGAAGGAAGTTGACTAGCATTTGCCCCCTGTGGTTCCTACATCCATAACCGAAGGATCCTAGCACCGATTCGTCGCAAGTCTGTACTCCCACTTTAGCGTTAAAATCTCCCATGACAACATTGAAGTGGGCTTTTGTGGTATCGTGCAGAGCCCTGGTGATATCGTCGTACACAATCTCCACATCGTCATCCGAGTATGACGAAGTCGGTGCGTATACTTGCACCACCTTAAGAGAGTACCTTTCGGTGAGCTTAATTATGAGGTTCGCTACCCGTGTCGACACACTGGATACCTCTACAATGTTGTCCGTGAGGATTTTATTGACGAGAAAGCCAACTCCACCTTGTCCAGGTTGGTCTCCTTCCCGGAAGTAGAATAGGTGGCCTGAGTCCAGAGTTATGACGTCCTCCCCCTGTCTTCGGACTTCGCACAACCCTAGTACGTGCCATCGTATCCTTCCTAATTCCGCTTCCAGTTCCTCAATATGTTCGTCAAGCCGCAGGGTCCGGGTATTGAGAGTCGCCAGGGTCATTTGGTGGTAGCTGTCCGTAGCCCGGGGATTCTTCGCACCCCCTGCCTTACCGTTACCATGACTGCTACCGTAGCCAGGGATAGTAAAGCTGCCGGGAACTGGGGGCCGTTTTTTATTTGTAGCTGCCATAAGGGGGGGTTATGCCGTAATCGCCACGCTTGGCAGGCGGGTTGGCGATCGCAGTGCTCGGTGCCTTGCACCGGTAATGCTGCTGCCCGTTACCGGCCAGGAGATTTCCGCACCGAGTGGTTTTCGTTGATGGTTATTCCGCCATCTATCGGTCACCAGAGCCCTGTTCGTCAATCAGCAGGATGCACCACGTGCAGGTAGGGTTGGCATTTGAGACAGTGTGGTGTTAATTTGCCCCATTACATCCCATTTTTGGACAAGTGTTTATTAATACTTAAAAGTTTTTTGTGTTTGATTTTTAAAGTACACATTTTTCTATTTTTAGTTGAATCCAAATAATTGAGTTTATTTCTTGTGTTTGTATTAAACTTTTGAAATCTACACTCTTTTGGTATATTTTGTAATTTTAAATTAAGACACAAAATACTAAAAACTGAAAATAATGTAGCCAGTCCTAAGCCTGGTAAAAGCATGAAGGAAAGTTTTTTTGATATTTTTATTTTCATGTTCTTTTTATTACTTTAAGATCATATTATAAATTGATATCAGAAAACCAACCGTATAACGTTGACTTAAATCTATATCTACTACGATATTATATCAGCGTATCGTTTCAAATCTCAAATATCATGAATCGAGAAAATCTACTAGCATCCATCAATATATAGATTCAATATCCGATATTGATCCTCGATATATAGATACGATTCGATACGCGGCAAAACCGATATTACCCACTCCTATAATCCAGTCGTTATTTTATATGTATACTAGCTAACCTGGCAGACTTCGTAGTGCCTCAATCGATAAATAAAAGACCTAAACTTTTGTATAAAATAAACTGAAAACAAACAAAATTAATCCGTCCGACTGGGAACACATCAAAGGAAAAACAAAATTGTTATTTTTATTTAATTCCGAGAATTTTCATATTTATCTACCTTTTAAACCTTCTCTGGACTTCGAAAAATAATTCAAGACCAAAATTAGCCAAATCGGTCTAGCCGTTCTCGAGTTTTAGCGAGACTAACTAACAGCAATTCATTTTTATATAGATGTGACTACTTTAAAAATACTAACTAAAAAGTAAGGGTACTGCAGGCCTGGATAAGGTGGTATTTAAAAAGAAAAGTTTCAATTACACATAAAAACCTTTTATTGCTTGTACCGCTTGCAAAACCTGTTACGGACAGTTTGTGAGTCGTTTCTTAGTCAAACAGTCGAATTTTTTATTTGATTAAAATTTACTAATTTGATTGAAAATAAAAGGAAATAGTTCAATCTTCTAAATTATAGAATACAAAAATATTATCTATTATTTTTCGTACATATATTGAAATACGTAATACTCTATATCATTTCCATGACACCTCTTATGTTGAATACCATCAAAGGTTTTAGATTGTAGAACGTGTCATAGAATTACAACATACGCCCGAAAAACATTATCCTCACTATTCATTATAGTAGAAATTGTATTGACGAATCCTAGTAGTTTATTAGTAGATTTGAACACCGACCCAGTCCCATCGATACGGTTACGATACGACGGCTTGTATAATAATCAGGTACCTCAATTGTCTGTCTGCGTCAAAAGTATTTAAAACACTTTTAATGTTCGTAAACAAGGTCTTAAAAGCAAAGTTTTTCTCCATTGTCCGAGTAATTGAAAAATGTAATAAAGATTTAGATTAGATAATTTACATCGATTGTTTTAAAAACGCATTAAGTCTAGTTGTATTTTTTAACTGTGACAAGGTAACGTCAACATAGCGAAATTGAGAGTTGAAATTAAATTCATGCATTACTTTGTGGATTTAATTTATATAATGGTAAGGGCAATTAATGCTTTGCTATGGTCAGTGTTGTATTTATTCTAGGGACCGATACAGGCCCAATGCGACGAAATGTTCAAGCGTGGTGTTTGAAGTGTATGAACAATAAAATTTTCCGATTGAAAACCGTAATAATTATGAGCATTGAAAATATTAATAAATAATAAGTACATTATATTTGTTTATATTAGCGCGTAGCGCTGGACTGTATTACTTTTTTTTAAATTAAATTATGCTCGATTAATGCAGGATAAAACTTCGTACGTTTTTAGAACTATACAATCTTCAATCTAATCTTTTAATTTTCTCCTAATTCTTATTCTTGAGTATTGGTCGTAGAGCATATTGTGACTAGTGCAAGTGCGGTACCTGCCTTTAGTATTTTCCTATCGTATTCCATAATTATTATTGCTGTTTGAGGAATACGATAAGACTATTTCTTCTTCTAATTCGGCTTCGTAGAAAGAGGATTGCTTCACAGCATATTCACGCATTGTCGCTTAGTCACATTTAATTTTGTCTTTCAAGCGTCGATATGTAATTTCCTTTTGTTAATTTAATTTAATTTCCTATGTTAGGGTTCAGAGTCAGCGCCGTCTCCTCCACCATCTAAACCGTTCACGGGCGGGGGCAGTGGTCGCTCCCCGGTCCCTCTGGAGCGACTGCTCGAGGAAGGAGTGCCCGATGATGAAGCGCTCGACACGTCTTCATTAGGCTTCACCCCAGAACAGGAGGTGGCCGATCTAAAAAGGCGTTTACAAGCTCAACAACAAAGGTAACAGCCAAACTATGTCACAGTATGCACTAAACTTGAGTGCGAAATTTAAAAAAATACTTGCATGTCTTCTGCGTGTTATAATATATTATTAAACTAGCTGACCCGGCAGATTTCGTAGTGCCTCAATCGATAAATAAAATACCTAAACTTTTGTATAAAATAAACTTAAAACAAACAAAAGGAATCCGTCCGACGGGGGACACATCATAGGAAAAACAAAATTGTTATTTTTATTTAATTCCGAGCATTTTCATATTTATCTACCTTTTAAACCTTCTCTGGACTTCCACAAATAATTCAATACCAAAATTAGCCAAATCGGTTCAGCCGTTCTCGAGTTTTAGCGAGACTAACGAACAGCAATTCATTTTTATATATATAGATGAAAGTTATAGATTTTATTCATAGTGATGAACAATATTTTTTTATGACAGAACTCTCTGAAACCTTTAAATTTTAGTTTGAGCGCGCCCAAAGAAGCTACATTGTAGATTATATCGATTTATATAAAAGTCGACGTGTGTAATGTATGTCCTATAATATAGACTCCGAAACGGCTGGATCGATTTCAATGTAATGTTCAGTTTGGCCCAACGGCTGTTTCTGTCGAGTTTGGTAGCTATCGGATCAAAGATCGGCCAGAATAGAAGGCCAAGCTTGACTAGTTTTTGATAAGTTTGCGTCGATTATAGATCACGCTACCCTTAAGATTTTACTGGTGGTAGGACCTCTTGTGAGTCCGCGCGGGTAGGTACTACCGCCCCGCCTATTTCTACCGTGAAGCAGTAATGCGTTTCGGTTTGAAGGGTGGGGCAGCCGTTGTAACTATACTGAGACCTTAGAACTTATATCTCAAGGTGGGTGGCGCATTAACGTTGTAGATGTCTATGGGCTCCAGTAACCACTTAACACCAGGTGGGCTGTGAGATCGTCCGCCCATCTAAGCAATAGAATAGAGGATCAAGTTTGACTAGTTTTTGATAAGTCTGCGTCGATGATAGCTTACGCTATCCCTTAAGATTGGAATTTTATAGTCGAGGTTTATTTTTGTGCAGAGTGAAGCACGTCACGGTGCTGCTATCGGAGTCTGAGCGAGAATGCGCGCGTATGGCTCAGCTCAGCGAACTCCTTAAGGCAGAGTTGCGTCGGGTGAGAGGGACCACGCAAAATGCACATAACACCGAGTACATGAAGAACGTCACTCTCAAGGTAACGGTTACTTAACTAATCTAAAATACAGTAATTTCTTTGACATAATTAAAACGGCGACTTAATCTCGCTTTTATCATATTCTTTCTCTTATGATAATTCCGATGTTTTCACTTTACATGATCACAACTTTGGTGCTATGCGTCGTCGTTTAAATATTGTGTTAACTATAGTACAAATATGGTTAGAAAACTAAAAATAATTCTAACCAAACGCCAACAGTAAACAAGGCTTTCACCTCTGTGAACATTGTTGTTGTTATCGTTGTAAGTTAATATTATTGCTATTTACAAATTAATGCTTCTAAATTGTAATGATAACAGTGATTATATAAAAAAAAAATACGCCTGAAAAATTACGCAGAATTAATATAAAGCGTAAAATGAATGGTCGATTTCTGTGTATCAATATCAAATCGCTCCAGTGTGAATTCGATTCTTGAATATTTTTTGTATTTTAATCAGTCTGCAGTCACGCAGAGTTACTCCAACAGCTAGTGAGAGGATTGCATATTTGCAAAGGCAGCTATGGTGGCCTTTTGAAGTAACACAATAAAACTGGTGGTAGGACCTGTTCTAGGTACCACCGCCCTGCCTATTTCTGTCGTGAAGCAGTAATGCGTTTCGGTTTGAAGGAAAGGCCAGCCGTTGTAACTATACTGAGACCTTAGAACTTATATCTCAAGGTGGGTGGCGCATTTACGTTGTACATGTCTATGGGCTCCAGTAACCACTTAAATAAGGTGGGCAGTGAGCTCCACTCGTGTAACCAATAAAAAAATACAATGCTGATGTTTTCAGTCATCTGTGGTACATTTTACTCCTAAGTAGGTCTCTTTCTAATATTAGTGTTTTTCACTTACCTTGGAGGAAGTACGCATCCATTACAGTTGTTGCCCGCGTAAAGAATCCGTTTAAATTGTAGTATATTTTATTAAAATAATAATATTTTAGACAAGACAACAGTGTATCAGAATAGAGTTCGGCAAAATTGGTGACTTGTTTTCAGTTTGTTTCACGTCACCTGCACTATTCATTAGAAAATTCTGTTATTTGCCTTTCTACTGCAAGTCAAACTAAATATTATATACAATCGTACAAAATGACTTATCTTTTAATATAAAAAGTCTGTAGTACATTGCAGCGGTCAATTATATAATATTTTTCCTTTCAGTTCCTAACCCTTCCATCCGGTGACGAGCGTATTCGACTTGTCCCAGTTCTTCAGAAGATTTTGACCTTGACGCCAGACGAAACTCAAAAAATTCAAGCGATTGCAAAAGGTATGTATATATTAAAATATTAGTGGATGTTCATTGACTGCTTTGCATGCCATTCATTGACTGTGAATATTTGAGAAAACAAAGTGTTGAGCGTTTGTTTGATTCTACCGTAATTTACAATTCAATTTGACTATGCACTACATCAGTAATAATATTATTATTAGTATTAAAGCGAATTAAAAGTGTCGCATCGCTCGATTGATACCATATTGCCCTGTTGCAAAACACCTGCCTAAAACACACAATATATAGAATTTAGACTAGGACCTTATGTCTCAAGGTTATACTCAGTAACCAATTACAGTAATGAAACTATATAAAAATTAGGGAAATGACAATGCATTTACGGTAACAAATCAAACATGCTTCGTTCAAACTAAAGTTACATTTTTTTTCCTACCTACGCCGAAAGTTCCCGCTGTACAGGGAAGAAAATCGGCACTCCACGAACTTTCGGCCTGGTAGGAGAAAAAATAGTATGTGCACCAAGGGAGAAAAGTTGGACATTTCCTCCCGCGTGTAAAAGGCGAGGGTGGCAAACACGCTGGAAGAGGAGAATGTACTATATATAATTAAAAGAATAGAAAAAATCACGTTATTATGGAAGTTAAGTTATGGTAGGCAGCGGCTTGGCTCTGCCCCTGGCATTGCTGGAGTCCATGGGTGACGGTAACCACTCATCATCGGATGGGCAGTATGCTAGTCTGCCTGCAAAGGCAATAAAAAAATCTATAGTAAAAATGAATGAAATGCCAATGTGGTTTTTATTGTGTAAACATATACATATTTTTGTTTATCTTCTTCTCTAGGTTTAGATCCAAACTCGAGTAAAGGATGGGGAAGCTACTTGCCGTGGCCTGGAGGGAAATGAATCGGTAAATACACCGGTAACTTCGTGCACTAGTGACATCTGTGATCGAAACGTATGTTTCGCCTTGTCAAGCGGCTTAATTCAGCGTTTTAATAATAACATAGGAGTAAATATTTAATAAAATATATCTACTAATATAATTTTGTATTATTCTAGTTTTAAAATAACAGCGGTCAATCAGTGTGGCTGCTTTGAAAAAATATGTTATGTTGTATAAACTTCAATTCGGAATATAAGGGAAGTGTTTTAAATAGAAGCTTACATTTTCTTTTTTTTAAGTTTAAAAAAATATGTTAATTTCATTTTCAATTACCATACATTCCACAATTATTCGCCTAATCACAAGGGTAACTGTGCCATCACCGGGTTGGAATTTGAAAGAAACATAACAAAGAAGTCAGATATGTACTATTATTATTTTCTAAATGTAAATTTATTTATTGCATTTTCAATAGAGATTATGATGGAATTAAGATACACCCAAACGTATGATAAAAATATTATAACACGAATTATATTTCTTTATTATTGTATTTTCATTCAAAACTACTTTACGGTTTAATGTCTGACGATTACTTGTCCGATGACCACAAAAACTAAACGCGAGATTAAATCGTAAAATTAGTTTAAATTTATGATTATCACTAATAAAATAATTTATATACCATGACATGTTACAGTTGATTGATTGAAATTAATGCGAATGTATGTAACGCATTCAGCTTACTGCAGTATGTAGTGAAATATTTAGATTATGTAAATAAAATTAGCAGATTGTAAATTTTTATGCTAATGTTTTATTAAAAATCATATTCAGATAATAATACCGTTAGTTACTTAGTTTCAATTTCTGTGTTAATATAACTTTTCTTTGTCAAGTCTATATAAAACTTTTGTAGCTTTGCAGTTTATTGTTATTCCTGTATATTTTTATATTGTTTAAATACAAAGAATTATATTCAAATAAATTTTGAAATGATTTGATTTTATTGCCCTGCTTGGGAAGACGTCTGACTGCTCCTGAAAATTTTGTACTTTCTTAGTTGCTATAGACACTGGCAGCTCTTTTTTCTTTGTACACATTTTTTTTTTGTAATTTTACTACACGAATGGATAAACGTACATCCTACTTGGTATTGGGGGTTATTGAAGCTTATAGACATCCCAGCCTGAATGCAGCCGCGACCGCACCTTATACATGCGATGGAAGTCTTGATTGTGTGTAAAACGGCTATCCATCGCATCAGAACGTGCGAATACTTCGCCTTAAAATGGGAGTTGAGCATGGTACCCACCCGTACGGACCTTCCGGAGTATTTTTTTTCTTTTATTGCTTTAATGGGTGGACGAGCTCACAGCTCACCTGGTGTTAAGTGGTTACTGGAGCCCATAGACATCTATAACGTAAATGCGCCACCCACCTTGAGATATGAGTTCTAAGGTCAGTATAGTTACAACGGCTGCCCCACCCTTCAAACCGAAACGCATTACTGGTTCACGGCAGAAATAGGCAGAGTGGTGGTACCCACCCGCGCGGCCTCACAAGAGGCCCTACCACCAGTAATTACGCAAATTATAATTTTGTGGGTTTCATTTTTATTACACGATGGGTAATTACAAAATACACGGTATACACTATTATATTCACCTAAGAAACTGTTACGTTGCACCTCTATCAAATTACATACTTCACCCCGACGATGAGGCAACGCACAGCGCCTTTGTCCTAAACATGTCATTTCGGATCGTCTCGACCCACTTTCGGTGCTTTTACTGGTCACCTTTCTCGTCGAACCCGTCGCTTGCGATGAAGGGTTCGGCAAGCAAATTAAACCTTAGACACGGCCCACTGAGTTTCTCACCGGATCTTCTCAATGGGTTGCGTTTTCGATCCGAAGCACTACTCTTGCAAGGGCTACTGTTAGCAAATTCACCAGGTTCGAGCTCTGTGACTCGTCCGGTTACGCTGACATTACCCCTCGAGGTAACCAGAAAATGTAGAAAAAAAGGTACTTTTAGGCCTTCCAAGCAACCGGGGGCCAGGGAAGAGATTACGCTCGCATATCCCGGCCCCTGTAGGTGGCGGCTTCCCCCGGTGAAGGTCACGGGGCGACCTGAGGGGTTCGAGGCCGCGCGGCGCGCTACCAGTACTACCACGCTGCCAAGGAGTATAAATGTGATAAAAGAGCAACCGGCTGGCGGTGTATCGCGTCCCGACCCGGCCCGCTTAATACGTTCGGCCTCCGTACCGAAACCGTACACCTGAAAACGCATTGGTCCTCGGGAGCACGGGCGACCTAAGGGGTGCTTGTGCATATACATCGTCAACGTAACCACGATCACTCTGACAAGAGTGGTCGACTAAGAAGAATTAATTTTTTATTTTGAACTTTAGTTTATGATGTATGGTGGACCCTCTTTTTATTACTATTCATAAAAAGCCTATTAATTAAATTAAAATTAATAAAAATAATTACAGATAAATTAGTATTTTACATTAAAGATTTATTTTTAACTAGTTTAATAAAATCAAAGAAATGTTTACAAGACTTTGCCTATTTAGAATACTGGTGGTAGGACCTTTTGTGAGTCCGCACGGGTAGGTACCACCGCCCTGCCTATTTCTGCCGTGAAGCAGTAATGCGTTTCGGTTTGAAGGGTGGGGCAACCGTTGTAACTATACTGAGACCTTAGAACTTATATCTCAAGGTGGGTGGCGCATTTACGTTGTAGATGTCTATGGGCTCCAGTAACCACTTAACACCAGGTGGGCTGTGAGCTCGTCCACAACCTAAGCAGTAAAAAAAAAAAATTTTTTAAAGATTGTATTAGTTATAGTTAAAATACGCATTGATTGATCTATAAATCTATACTTGAGGAACCCACTGAGTGTTTCTGAATCGAAGAAAATTGAGCCCCTTTCGTCCGTCCTCAGATAAGACGAAAGTTCTTTAAAAATTTTCTTTCTTTCTTTCTTTCTTTCTTTTTTTCTTTAAAATTCTTTAAAAAAACGGACTATAAACCTCCCAAATTAAACTTTAAGCCTATACGTTAATCCTTTGGCAATCTTAAACTTAAACACTGGCTATTTTGCTTAAAAACTATGGACAGTTTAAAAGTAAATCTATTATTTCCGTTGTCGTAAACAATTTCATTCCTTATTATACATTTTTTTTAAATCAACCGTTTACATTATATTTCGCTTTACATAAAAAAGACAGAGCTATTTATAGCTAACTGCAAAACATTTAATTTATCTGAAAAATTATGCTAAAACGTTCAATAAGTAGCTTTCTTGATTTTATTGATTCTATTTTACCACTAACTGAATAACGCGCATGCCCGGGGACCTGAGAAAATCTGGCTGCTGACTGAGGCTACACAGGTGAGCTTTATTTATTTATTATGTTTTTAGTAGTTTTTTTTGCTATAAGCCCGCTAATTGTAGTTTGTAATTAATATTTTTTTTAAAGTAAGTAACCGTTTATTAGAAAATGTTTGAAAAAAATGGTTGGCACACCGGTGTTTTATTTACACCAAGTTTGATTTTGTATTTGAGTACATAATATTTAATAAACGAAATACCTATTTTTTTAGTTGAGAAGGAATATTTTGAATATTAAATCAGTTTTACGCGAATTTTTTAAGATAGTAATTTCTATTTGTAGATTGCAACTAAGTACTGCTCTTTGTAACAGTTAAATTAAACTTTAAGCGGAAAAATCTTGACTTTCGTACGGACCAATGATAATTGTAACTGGGTTTTATCATACAAAATTGCGTACTCATACGTAATTAAATCTCCTTTCGGCATTTTACAGTAATATTGGACTCTTGCTCAATTCTCATTACAAGCACGTGGATACACGACCCATACATCACACATTGCACGACTTATAGTTTGTCTATGAATTTACTGTTGATTCCTATATTTAAATCGCTGCTCACAAACAACTCTGAGTTATGTTCTATACTTATTTTAGGACTAGTGCATTATCTTTACATCAAATGAGATGAAATCTAGAGTAAGTATTGTCGACTCGAATATACCTAATATTCTTGAGTTATATTCTGATTACCAAATAGAATTTTATGAATAGATATGAATAAAATTGTGTAACATTTTTCGTGGGTTCCATGTTTTCAAGAGAAGAAACCTCGTTCGGTGTTTAGATGTGTATCTACATATAAATATGTTCTTATCGCAATGACATGGAGGTGATTTAACCAGCGAACAAAGGTCGAAAATGTATTGAGTCAAGTAGGTTTGGCGTAATTGCGCGACAGGTCAAATGTAAGGAATCGTCTATATTTGGAAAGATAGGTCCGCTGTATCGATGTCCCGGACGGTTTACGCGCAGGCTCGGTACAGAACTCCTCCTCCCTACAGGCTAGAGAGCTGCGTCTGTGAAATTCAGTCGTGAACTTGATTTATTCGGTGCATCACCAGTGCAATATTGTGCTAATAAAACGCCTCCATTTTGAATTAAGGACATAGGGTAAGGCCTAGTGCCTAACAAGGTACATAACTACTATTTAAATATTAAAAGATCACAAAATACGTCACAGTATCTGCTGCCATCAGCAAGAACCATCAATTAATCACTCTTTATTTTAAGAAAGTTTTTAGCAAATATTGAGAGAATACAGAGATTATTTGCGCCACTTGAAAAATTTGCTTTTACGTAATGGCGCTCTTATACAAATATCTAGAAACACTTTCTGGTCTGGTCTTTGTATTTCTGGTCATTTGAAATAATAGGTAAAATGATTTCATCAAAATGTAATATTAAAATTTTGTAATAAATAATTTGAAAACGGGTGTTTCATTATTTGAGTAAAACCACCTTACCTGATAAGTACCTACAATTATTTTTTTTGTTTGTTTTAACAGCCTCTGTGCATTTTTATAGACATTGTCTAAAATAATTATTAAAACTCGTTCAATACGGTCGTAGGTTTAAACGGTTCACACATATTGCGCAACCTTGATCCACAAAGATGGGTAAAGAGAAGACTCATATCAACATCGTCGTCATCGGCCATGTGGACTCTGGAAAGTCCACTACTACCGGCCATCTCATCTACAAGTGCGGCGGCATTGATAAACGTACAATCGAGAAGTTTGAGAAAGAAGCTCAAGAGATGGGCAAGGGCTCCTTCAAGTATGCTTGGGTAAGCAATTTTTTTCGCAGTCTTTTTTTTATAATTGAAGATTAACTGATGGCCCGGAGGCCTTTCCAATTTCACCAGGACAGGTGGGCGAGCAAAGGCTCGGCCAGGAGGGGTGGGATTTGCTAACAGCTGCCCAAGCGCCTCCGAAGGAGACCTAACAGCTCAAAAGCAGTTGCTTCGCGAATGAATCTACTACTACTAGAAGATCCGGCGAGAAACTCAGCGGGCTGATGGATGGGTTAGGTCGCACGTCGAACTCTTTGTCGAGTTCTACGAGTACGGTTACCGGGGTAGTCTATTTTAGACAAGTACATTAAAGTATCAGATTCTGTTTTTATCTTAATTTTATTTCTCTATAGGTATTGGACAAGCTAAAGGCGGAACGCGAACGCGGTATCACCATTGACATAGCTCTCTGGAAGTTTGAAACCAGCAAATACTACGTCACCATTATTGATGCTCCCGGTCATAGAGATTTCATTAAGAACATGATCACGGGTACTTCCCAGGTTTGTTGATTTTCTCTGCATATCTTCTAGCTAAATGAAAGGTCGTTAACAAGGATGTTGAATTTATTATTATTACTATATTCAGGCTGATTGCGCAGTACTGATCGTGGCAGCCGGAACTGGCGAGTTCGAAGCCGGTATCAGTAAGAATGGACAGACTCGCGAACACGCCCTGCTTGCTTTCACTCTTGGCGTAAAACAACTTATTGTCGGCGTGAATAAAATGGACTCTACCGAACCGCCTTACCATGAGGCTCGCTATGAAGAGATTAAGAAAGAAGTGTCTTCTTACATTAAGAAAATTGGTAAAAAATATACTTGTATGAAATTTGTTGTTACACCAATTTTTACTTGATTGAGTATCCTCTTTAAGGTTACAATCCCGCTACTGTGGCGTTCGTACCGATATCTGGCTGGCACGGTGACAATATGCTGGAGCCTTCTGATAAGATGCCTTGGTTCAAGGGGTGGACCATCGATCGCAAGGACGGCAAAGTCGAGGGAAAATGTCTCATCGAGGTTCGTTTTCATTTCAAATCACCAAATAATGTATACATTTCTTTCTTTATTTGAGTATATTTATACTTTTTCGTAGGCGCTCGATGCGATACAGCCTCCGTCACGGCCGACTGAGAAGCCCCTTCGCTTGCCTCTTCAGGACGTGTACAAGATAGGAGGAATCGGAACGGTGCCAGTTGGACGAGTGGAGACAGGAATTCTCAAGCCTGGTATGTTGGTCCCCATCTCTGAATTGGATACAAACAAGACACGGATAATTGCATTTTGTATCTCTTAAACAGGTATGGTTGTGGTATTTGCTCCGGCAGCTATTACCACCGAAGTTAAGTCTGTTGAGATGCACCACGAGGCACTGCAAGAGGCGATGCCCGGCGATAACGTCGGCTTCAACGTCAAGGTACACTATTAAAGATACGAATAATTTTATTTGAGAATTTTCACTAAAGAACTATACTAACACTTTTTAACAGAACGTATCGGTGAAAGAACTGCGTCGCGGCTACGTTGCTGGCGATTCTAAGAACGCACCACCCAAAGGCGCTTCCGACTTCACTGCTCAGGTAGGAGGGACAGCGAGACAGATTTAAATTGAAAAGAGAAATTATATTATTATTATAATTGTGTATATAAAATAAAAGGTAGCTTTGAAAATTGCATTTTTATAATTAAAGGAAGCCTACGTTATTCAGCCATTCTTTGAATTGAGCTTGGCAACATTTCTTTCATAATTACGACCTTTCAGGGATATATAAAACCTTCACTACCTGACGTTGGCAACATTGTACTTTAATATAAGTAACAAAAGCCAAAAAAATTAAGCCCAACGAGCAGTAACTAGATTAGCGTTTTTTAACATAGATTTTTGTTTTAAAAGGCAAAATTAATTTCTATTAGGTGATTGTGCTCAACCACCCGGGACAAATCAGCAACGGGTATACTCCGGTGCTTGATTGTCACACCGCTCATATCGCCTGCAAGTTCGCCGAGATCAAGGAGAAGTGCGACCGCCGTACCGGTACTAAATTAAACAATTCACAGCTTTTACTATCAACCTATATACAAATTGATATCAGAGTTTTGGCGAATAAACCAGAACCTATTTAAATACGAGATATCAATACGAATTTGCAGCTGTTTACGCAGAATCAATGCTAGTTTAATTTACTTTAATCAGGAAAAACAACCGAAGTGGATCCAAAGTCGATCAAGTCTGGAGACGCAGCCATCGTGACTCTGGTGCCAACAAAGCCCCTGTGTGTCGAATCCTTCCAGGAGTTCCCTCCGCTCGGTCGGTTTGCTGTGCGCGACATGCGTCAGACTGTCGCCGTGGGTGTCATCAAGGTATACCTATTCACATTTCACTTAACACTTAACCTCTAAGGGCCTGTGCACACCACGCTTTTTAAACGAGCCGTCGACGCGCGTCGACTGCGCGCTTTTATCGTACAGAGTGATTTGTTGTCGTTTGTAACGATACAAGAGCGTATTTGAATGTATACAGGTGTGAAAAGGTCTACAGGCTGCGTTTGACTTGCGGACGTATCGCATCTGTATCGCTACAAACGCGCGTCGACAGCGCGTTTAAAAAACGTGGTGTGCACAGGCCTTAAATTACCAGTGTTCACTTTAAAACTTTTTTTTCTAGAGTGTGACATTCAAAGAAGTGACTACTGGTAAAATTACCAAAGCCGCCGAGAAGGCCCAGAAGAAAAAATAACTATGGGGCACATTAAAAAATATCTTGCAGCCAGTAACCATCGTCTGCGGAGCTGCAACGTTTTCCTTCTTCAATTTCCCTTTTGTCATCGTGTTTCCCCTGCGACTATGTCGGGAACGTTTTCTGCGCACACTAGAGAACGTTATTGGGCACAGGGCGCCGTACCACGAACAGCCCCCTGAGGCTGGTTATATGGCGCAACAGGTGACCCCGCCGAGCCCCTCGACATCGCTGCCCCCTAATCGTGCGCAATTCCCCGTAGTAGTATCTCCTCTACATCGGAGCTTCTTCACTGGTGACACGCTCGTCATATACTTATGCATTTATCGTAGTATGATACTTTTTAATTTAGTTCAATTAAGTTACTCTTACGCTTTAAGTTTATGTGTTTGTGATTACTTTAGTCTTAAGATATTCGCCAAGTTTGAGTTCCCGTATCTTGAAGCTCGTCACGTTTTATTTTTTCATCGTAAAGAGTTTAGGAGGAAAGGCAATGGAGTGGTTGTTGAATTTTTAAACCGTTTCTACACATAGATAGATTTGAAGTTGATAACAAATTTTGTTCGTGATTAAATTTACAGTTCATTTACTACAATGACAATTATTTTGGAAAGCAGTTTAACAAAGCATCTTCATATTTTTCAAACATTTTAACATGGTAATTGAACTAACATCCGTTTCAAGATTGAACGATACATTTTCGGTAAGTTAATTACGCTAGAATGAGGTTAAAGTGCGTTGACATCTTGTATTATAAAGGAGTTGGTTGTAAATCAACTATTTGTAGTTAGCAGAAAGAGTAAAGCGTTAAAAACGTTTTGAATTAGAGTTTTGAAAAATGTTTGTAAGATGGTAAACAATTTTGGTTCCTAATAATAGGATTTTCTCTGTAAAATTTTTGTTTAAAGGTTTAAATATTCAATGTGAATCAGTCCATTTTTTTGTTGTGAATTTTAATACCTACGTAATTATATTTGAGATATCTCGTTGTACATGTAACTTTGTAATTATTCCAATAATTTACACTTTAATCCTGATAAACCAATAAAGAAGCTACTGGTACTGTGTCCTGATGTTTATTCCACGAACCCTCTATATTTCGTGAGTTTGTTAAGGTGTAGTTTGCTTAATGCCTAGGTTTAAATCCCGATCAAAAGTAAGCCCTATTGGTATGTACCTGCTGCCTATAATAAATTTAATGAAGACAGTTTTCAAAGCGGAGGGGGTAGACTCTTAGTTGACCACATTAGAAAATAATATTAATTGTTAAGGTTGTGAATTTTCAATTATCTTCCGGCTTCTGATCTCATCTCTTCTGGATTCAAAGATCTTCTGGCAAATAATACACAAAATGTCTGCCTTGTGTAGATGTGGTACTTCAATAATAATGCAGTTCTTCGTTTATTATTTCTTCGATTACCAGGCTGTTAATAAAAATTACTCTGTATATTAAAAAATAAAAGACCTCTATCGTGACGTAGGTACACTACTACCACTTCGATAAAAAAAGCACGACACGAGAATCCTCACATCATGGCCGCCGGAAACTACATAGCCGATCCTGCGGATCAAATGGTAAGCAGTCGACGTCGCCAAAAAAACACGTTATTTCGGATCCTGCCGATCCATTAACGGTGCTTTTAGGTAGGTACCCCAAGCACTACCGGCTAAGGCGAGACTTTCGGCGCGCACCGCGGTACCGTAAGCTTCGTGTAGTCAGTGTGGTGGAGCTCGATGGGGTTTAGTCGGCAGTCGTTCTGCGGGGCAAGTGCTTCGCGCGCCTTTTTCAAGGCATAGTCTCCTGTGAGAAATTGGGGTAGGTGAAGGACCTCGGCCCTTCTCTTCTCCCTTTATTCCTCTCAGGAGGCGCCGGAGTCCGACATAACCCGGTCCGTTACCCCCCTCGATCGGTTATCCGTAAATGGATTCCCCAGGTACCCCAAGCACTGGTCATTGTTCTCGTCGAACCCGTCGCTTGCAACGAAGGACTCGGCGAATAAATTAACCCACAGACACAGCCCACTGAGTTTCTCACCGGATCTTCTCAGTGGGTCGCGTTTCCGATCCGGCGGTAGATTCTGAGAAGCACGGCTCTTGCTAGGGTTCGTGCTACCGACACCTACTAGTTAAGGCTACGCTGATATGGTCTCTCTAGACCAGGGGTCGGCAACCTGTTTGTCCTTAAGGGTGCATACTAACTTTGAAAATCACCGAGGGCGCATATTTTACAGATAATCAACAGGCATTAAAAAAAACAGATTTTTTTATAACTTTATTTTGGTGTAATACATAACGATACATATAATTCAGTGTGAAACTTGGGTGTCCATATTTTCAGCTAATTTCCTATAATTGGGGATATATTTAGAGTTCCCGGTCCTTGAACAATTATCTAAATGTGAGTCATTAAGCTTTGTTCGGTATTGAAAGAAAATAATTATTATTATAGTGTATTGTAGTTGTCTTAGCGCTGGTGGACAATTATTTGTGTATTTATTATTATATAATTACAATGTACACTAACAATTAAGCTACCTACTATAGTTGTAGTGCCTCTTGTTTCTCTTCCACAATTGTTCGTGTTATCGGCTGGTAGAAGCTGCACCGCATCAATATCTAAGCCACAGAGTAAACTAATTTGATAGCTACGTAGAGACATTCGTCATTAAATATTTTCTAATTAAACGAATTTATGAAAAATGTATTAGAAGAATGAAAGCTATACTAAACAGTTCTGCACTAACTAAATGGTTGGCGCGTATATTGCGTGCGCCCGACAAAGTGTGAATCGATTAGCGCATTTGTGTGAACAATTAAGTAAATAAAACCAATAGTAAAAAAAATGCCATAAAAATTACCTACTTAATGTACTGTACACATGACCACGTCAAACCAGGCTATAAAAGTAGCACTACCTGCTACTTCGTGTTATGGTTTACCCACTGAAGTATATGGGCTCTATTAATAAACATGATAACAGATCATCATATTACTATAAGAGTATATATTTTACACGTTTAACATGAAATTAAATGCTCATCTCGACATTAGTGAAAAAAATCTTCACAGTAGTCTGGGTTGACAGCAGTGGAAGTGCCACAATAGATCTAATCTGTTTCAGGTAATATATTATTATTGTTTAAATTTTACTAAGTAGGTACCATAATAAGATAAAAGCATATTATTGTTAATACATATAAATAGAAATTTTTATTTCTTAACTTTATTAACTTCTGACAAAATATTTTATATTTACTTCAATTTATGACTTCATATATTGCATTCGTGGTGCAGGTGATAGCAACGGCGGATCCAGGGGGGGTCATGGGGGTCATGACCCCCCCCCAGAGCTAGTTCCAGGACTTGAACTAACTTGGACTAATTGAAGAACATCATGATTTATTTATTATCTATTGTTATCAAAATTAAATTATAAGTTCTTAACTTGCCCACGATTATGTGACACCCTCCTGGCGCCAAAGCTGGATCCGCCCTTGTATATTAGGTGTATTATTTATGGGCCGCAACATAGTTTGTGATTTACTTCTACGCGAAATAACTGAAAAATAGATTCTTTATGTACCTACATAGTTAATTATCTGTGTCTAGTTAGGTAGAATGATGGTTGGGGACTTTTTTGCGGGAACGCCAGGAGTGGTGTTGTGTGATTTCTTTTATTTTGTCTAATTAGTGTTTCTTCAGGTTTAAATGTGTAATAACGGTGGTTTATTAACTATTTAGTATCTGTGAAAGTGCACAAATGTAGGAAAATGAAACAAAGCCGCTGAACGTAACTTCTCGGGATCTTCCAAAAAGTCTCAGTAAATACTACTATACTTCATCCCATATCATCTCATCTCATTTCATTTAATTCGTTTTCATTTCATTTTATGCCATATTTCATAATAATCAACTTCATTTCATTTCATAATATCATTTTTCATATAAAAAAGTTCTCATTTAAATTAAATTAAGACTTGACCTAAAGGTCTTAGTTACCAGGTCATAAAATCCCTTAAAAAAATGATAGTTGACAACTGGCTGTTGTCAGTTGATTTGAGTTGATTTGACAGTGAAACACATTTGACGTTTATCAATTCATCTCTGGATTTTGGAAGTGGTTCGGTTTTACCGCTGATATTTAATTTTACGTTAAACAGGCTTGATAACGAAACGCGATGACGTGTGAATGGCCGTAAGTGAAAGTAAATTTTAGTGGTAGGAGCAATACGCGTAGGCCTTCAATATTAGTTCTGTATTTGTGTAGTTGCAGTCTGTCGCGCTCAGTGGTCACGTTCACTCGGATCCCTCAGTTTTATTTACGATGTGTGGAATATTTGCGTACATTAACCATTTAACACCTAAGACCCGGCGTGAAATTTTAGAACTACTTGTCAATGGACTTAAACGTTTAGAATACCGCGGTTATGATTCAGCCGGTGTAGCTGTGGATTCCGCGGATCAGAAAGACATAGCTGTTGTTAAGCGAAGCGGTAAGGTAGCCGCATTAGAAGAATTGCTGCAGGAACGTAGTATTGAACTATCAGTTGAAGAATGTGTGGACTCTCATTGTGGAATAGCTCACACTCGTTGGGCAACTCATGGGGAACCAAGTGCTGTTAATTCTCATCCACAACGGTCTGGCGAGGACAATGCTTTTGTTGTTATTCATAACGGTATCATTACAAACTACAAGGAAGTCAAGACTTTTCTTGAGAACAAAGGCTACATATTTGAATCACAAACAGATACTGAAGCAATTGCTAAGCTGATTCATCATATTTATAATCAGCACAAAGAAAGCAGCTTCCAAGAATTAGTTGAACAGGTAATTCAACAACTTGAAGGAGCTTTTGCTTTATGTTTTAAGTCACGCTACTTTCCTAATGAGTGTGTTGCGACCCGCCGTGGAAGTCCCTTGCTTGTTGGAATTAAGACACCTCGTAGGTTGTCCAGTAACCATGTTCCAATTATGTACACCAACAATAAAGCTACTAGAGGTGTAGTGCCTCCTGTTCCTAGAGTCAATAGTCATGCTCACTTTGAGCCAGAGGAAGAAAGAGATGTTGAATATTTCTTTGCTTCTGATGCATCTGCTGTTATTGAACATACAAATAGAGTACTTTACTTTGAAGATGATGATGTCGCTCATATCAAGGATGGTGTCCTTAGTATTCACCGAATGTCCGGTAGCAGCAATGATCCCCATGAAAGAGAAATTTTTACTTTGAAGTTGGAACTTCAACAGATTATGAAGGGAAATTATGAATATTTCATGCAAAAAGAAATATTTGAACAGCCAGAGTCCATTGTAAATACAATGAGGGGCAGATTAAACTTTGCAAATGGTACTGTTACTTTAGGAGGTATTAAAGATTATATTCCTGAAATTAAGCGCTGTCGAAGACTTATGTTAATAGGATGTGGTACAAGTTACCACAGTGCTGTAGCTACCCGACAGCTTTTGGAAGAATTAACGGAGCTACCAGTTATGGTGGAGTTAGCTTCTGATTTTCTAGATAGAAACACCCCTGTTTTCAGAGATGATGTATGTTTCTTTATCTCTCAGTCTGGTGAAACTGCAGACACACTTATGGCTCTCCGATACTGTAAACGCCATGGTGCCCTTATTGTTGGAATAACAAATACTGTTGGAAGTTCAATATGCCGTGAATCACATTGTGGTGTTCATATCAATGCTGGTCCTGAGATTGGTGTTGCTTCTACTAAGGCATACACTTCTCAGTTTGTTTCATTGGTCATGTTTGCTTTAGTGATCAGTGAAGATAGAATTTCACTACAAAAAAGACGTGCTGACATTATAGAAGGTTTACATGAGTTGGATTCAAAAATTCGCCAGGTTCTTGCCTTAGATGAAGAAGTCAAAGCTTTGGCACAAGATCTTTACCGACAAAGATCACTCTTAATAATGGGCCGAGGTTACAACTTTGCTACATGCCTAGAAGGTGCACTCAAAGTTAAAGAACTAACCTACATGCACAGCGAAGGAATTATGGCAGGTGAATTGAAACATGGGCCTCTAGCACTCATAGATGATTCAATGCCTGTTATGATGATAGTGATGCGTGACCCAGTTTACATAAAATGCATGAATGCTCTACAACAAGTAACAGCACGTCAAGGTCGTCCAATAGTAGTCTGTGAGGAGGGTGACACAGAAACAATGGCACTCGCATCACAAAGTCTCCAAGTGCCTAAAACAGTTGATTGTTTACAAGGTGTCCTAACAGTTATTCCTATGCAGCTTCTGGCCTACCACATTGCTGTTTTGCGTGATTGCAATGTTGACTGCCCGCGCAATCTCGCAAAATCCGTTACAGTGGAATAAGGTTATTATATCTTTGTAGATAAACTTATACTCAGTGGTGTACATTGAGAAAGGCCTATGTCCAGCAGTGGATAACTGTGGACTGATGATAATCAAAGTTATACTCATTAGTATAAACTTAAAATTTGAAAATACCAAACTTTCAATGATAATTTGTATGAAAAGGTACATGGTTTGTACACACATGTTTTCAATATTGAGTTAAATATTCAAAATTCAAACAATTCAGTCTTAGTTTATTAATTTTCATTCAGAAATGCAATAAGCAGAACTGTTAACTTTTGATTAAACGTTTTAGTACCTTTCCTATTACTTTTAACTTTAGGGAACCATTTAGTGTATTTTCAGGAATGAGTCCCAAACTACATTTATTTCTTAACCTTTAAAGAAACATTCCTAATGATAATTTTTATACTTCTTCTTTAACATTCCGTGAATTGTGAATTCAACGCAAATTTGTTGCTATCAAGGCCATATTCCCTTTATTTTTGTGATGTTATGCGGCCCCGCCCATTCACTTAGTGTTCAAACATAAATAAAGAATGAAACAAATATTAGAGTAATTTCAAAAACGGGAATTAATTTAGCAATTTTATTTGGTGCAGTCTATATTTTTCTTAAATTTTACTGTTAACCTTATAATGACAAAGTACTAAGTTAAATCATATATTAACAATAAAATGTTCTTCAAATACCTATTAATTATTTAAGTAATCGAATAAATATATTAGTAACAACCTTAAGAAATCAGAATTAATAGGGCCTAGTTCATTAGTACTTTCTGTTATCGTTGATACCTACGTCGATATCGTAATTGAACACAAATTAAAAAAATAACCTTGTTTAAAATCACCGACCGATCTGATAAGTAATTTGCGGAAAACGTTTATCTATATCAGCTTGTTTATGGCAATAACTTAAAAATGAAATCTTCGCAGAAATCACTTTTATTAATGTAATCTAAAAGCAGATTAGTTACATGAAAAAAAAATTACCTGACATCACAGTATGTAAAGAGATTCGATAAATATAACTGATTGAAATTTGAAAGATTATATATTTTTAGATTTTTATAAAAAATTGAAGTGTTTGTTGTGTAAATAATTATTGTGGAATTTTATTACTTAATACTTAAAATTAATGCTCTTTAATATGAATATTAATTCGTATGCTCAGTATGTAAATTCAAGCGGCAGAACATTAAATATAACTTAATTTCAAAGTAGTATAACTGCATATTGCGTTATCACATTGGGCAACGACAGGCTGGGTCATTAAAGAAATTTTTATTCAAGTCTAATATCGTGATGTCTGTTTAAAATCTGAATAATTTTGTACATAGCGCCGCCAATTATTTTGAATAATCAAGTTCATGCGTTAAGGTAGTAATTTTTGTGTAAATGTGTAATAGAAAAACCAAAGAGTCATGAATTCATGATTCACAAAACAATAAAATGTCACATATGAGTCGTCTATTATCAAAGGTGGCAATCTGTGCATTTGGACAAAAAAATGTTATTGATATGTCAATACAGATTGATTTGAATATAATCGTCTCCTTCAAAGAATACGGTTCAAAACCTGCATTAAATAAAGGTTAATACTTAACCTGTTATTTATCTAAGATGTCGTTCAGAAGAGTTTTGTGACTGCCAATGGAATACAAAGTCAATAATTCGTTTTTCTGATTTACCAATAATTGTCCAAAAGTCACATTGCCGGCTTTGATAATAGTCGACTCATATATAGAATATTGAATAATCTTAGCTGTAAAATTTCATCATGGAGTAAATAAAATTTAAACTTTTACCGAGCGATCAGCCATTGAAGTGTCCAGTGCAGCTTATTGTTAGGTTAAAGATAAGGGCTAAATTTAATTAGCAAAACGATTTAGATTTTAGCGTTGGATCTTAGTGTTACCGATTATCGTTGTTACAGGCTGTTGAGAAAAAAATTACAAATTTTATTTTTAAATTTCGAAATCTCGCAATTTTCTTTTAACGTAAATGTAACGTACCTATCTTAAGTTTGGGTTTAATCAAAGTTTTATTATTGGTTTTAAGGAATCTTGTGAACCGGCGTGGGCAGGTATCACCCTGCCTATTTCTGCCCTGAAGCAGAGTAATGCGTATCGATTTGAAGGGTGGGGCAGCCTTTGTACTGTAAAAAATTCGAACTCATGTCTCAAGGTGGGTGGCGGTATTTACGTCGCTGATGTCTATGGGCTCGGGGATCACATAACACCAGGTGGGTCGTAAAAGCATCCACCCATCTAAACTTAAAAAACCAAGACCATATTTTTTATAAGTTTTTTTTTTTTTTAAATAACCTATTAAAGTTTGTGAACAGCTAATTAAATCCTATGTCAAAATATTGATTAAATTGTTGGATCTTTCCTCAACCCTATTGTTATTATACATACTGTTTTTGCGAATTTTATTTCGTGCTTTGCACAAATATAAGTTTTTACATTTCAATGCTGTGCTTTTTTAATAATTTGTACTTTAATTTGCACAAGTCGTATAAATATAAGTTTTTACATTTCAATGCTGTGCTTTTTTAATAATTTGTACTTTAATTTTAAGAACTACATATATGATTTAAGAGATTTAAACATTGATATACCTACTTAAAAATCCAAGACGATTGGATTGTTAATATAATGAGCCAATATTCTAAATCTAAGCTAGCTTGAGCTAATCACTAGTCAAAATTTTTGTTTGTGAAGATTAGGTTGGGACCTATAAATCTGTCTGCAAATTTGAGTACCAAAACTAAAAAATGCTTCAACAATATCCACTATTCCAGAATTTGCGTTAATATCAATATCCACTATTCCAGAATTTGCGTTCAAATAAGTTTATTTTATAACGTACGTATTCCTTACGGAAACATGTTTACAAGATACACGGTGAACACATATTATTATGACTAAATTTGCAAGCAGACTAAAATGGTGCAATATATCACAAGTTGGTGAAAAAAAAAGAACCTGTCGAAATAAAAAAAAATTGGAAAAGATTGTGATAATTCAGACACTAAATCATTTGTTGGAATACTCTACGCAGTACATTAAAATATGTTAAAGATGTTATATGCATATGTTAATGAATATGTTACAATATATTAGATGACGCAATTTAAAAGGATCTGTAAAACAGAAGTGTTGCATTAGACCTTAATATTATATGTTATTTTTTCATATTCTATACATTTTAAAATATAATACAAAGCTTCTATTAAAATCGCGTTTTCCTAATCTACCATACCCTACTCGACGACGACTCGACTAAGTCGACGCCACTTCTCAAGGATGATGGCATTTATGCGTGGTGATTTCCGGTGCTGTAGGCATAGTCTAGGTAAATTGAATACCGCTTTAATCTATGAAGATTGCGCTCCCGGTATGCCAACTCCCATCTTGACTTAAGAGGTCAAAGTCGGGTTAAGTTGACTGCATTAACTTCATTTCGATAAAGCGGCACGACACGAGAACCCTCTCATCGTGGCCGCCGGTAACTACATTCCCGATCCTGCGGACAGAATGGAAAGCAGCCGACGTCGCCCAAAACACGTCATCTCGGATCCTCCCGATCCACTAACGGTGCTTCTAGTCGCATATTTAAACCCTGTATCTATTCCACGTCCACTTTAACGCTACTTATTTATGTCTTTTATTTATTTATTTTTTATTGCTTAGATGGGTGGACGAGCTCACAGCCCACCTGGTGTTGAGTGGTTACTGGAGCTCATAGACATCTACAACGCTTAGTATAGTTACAACGGCTACCCCACCCTTCGAACCGAAATTCATTACTGCTTCACGGCAGAAATAGGCGGGGTGGTGGTACCTGCCCGTGCGGACTCAAAAGAGGTCCTACCACCAGTAAAATCATCCTGCCTCACACCATGGTAGCCTATTACTATTGATTTTCCGGCATCGGCACTACTTTAAATTTCCTCTGATGTACCCAGCATTTTAGTTAAATATCCACTTAACTAAAGTAATTTAATAATTTGGTTCACTCTTCACACGATTGTCTATGCTTTGCCTTTGTCCAATCTCAGTGCATGTAGAGTTAGAAGGGTTCATAACGATAGGAACTACAAACGAATCCTAAGTGTAAGCTCACATCCACGATGACCAACCAGGCGGTTAATGCAGAGATATGATTGTCAAACTCGTGCACATTATCGGTATATCCTGATAGGTAAATATAAATAATATAAATGTAATAATCGCGCGTTAATAAAAAAAATCTGGTTGACCGTGTGACCTTTGGCCAGATAAAACTGGTTCGGTTACCACAAAGGACTTATTTGAATCTTATGCAAATATTTTGTATTCCAAACAGTACCTACTTACATAATACCACAGCTTTAAAATCCCCAAAATCTGATGGACATTGGTAGTCCTTCGAAAAGTTACATTTAGATTTGCGTTTTCCGAGGATGTAATTTTATTTTTTTGATTTCTAGGAGGGGTTAGTATCAGCTTAAGTTCAAGTTTTTATTTTTATTGCTTTGGTAGGTGGACGAGCTCACGGCCCACCTGATGTGAAGTGGTAACCGGAGCCCACAGACATGTACAACGTAAACGCCGCCACCTACCTTGAGATATAAGTTCTAAGGTTTCAGTATAGTTAGGTACAACGGCTGCCACACCCTTCAAACCGAAACGTATTACTGCTTCACAGCAGAAATAGCCGGGGTGGTGGTTTCTACCCGTACGGACTCACAAGACATCCTACCACCAGTAATTACGCAAATTATAATTCTGTGGATTTGATTTTTATTACACGATGCTATTCCTTCACCGTGGAAGTCAATCGTGAACATTTGTTAAGTACGTATTTCATTAGAAGCATTTGGTACTTGCCAGCGGGATTCGGACACCATCGCATCGCTAGATACGAATGCACCGGACGTCTTATCCTTTAGGCCACGACGACTTGTGGTGTCTACTCTCAACATTGTAGATCTCTATGGGTTCCAGTAACCACTTAACACCAGGTGGGCTGTGAGCTCGTCCACACATCTAGGCAATAAAAAAAAAAGGGCATTTTAGCGTAACCCTAACAAGTAGGTGAGCTTGCGGGGCTCAAACCTGACGATGATTGTTTTGCAATCCACAACTCCCGAATAGACAACTCTCACTAGTGTTAATAGACATAAATTCGCTTCAGTACGTATGTTCGATTGCACAAGCATCTACTGTAACCCCATACACAAATAAATCTTCAACATTACCTAAGTACAATAAAGTGCGGCAGTCAAAAGACAAAATATGGAATAGACAGTGTTAAAATCATTAATACAACATGAATCATTTTTCGAACGCGCATGCTTGTTTGACAGTAAGCATATGTTCAGAATATAGCGGCGGGAGCTCCCTTATCCTTGGTGAGGTCTAAAAGCGGTAGATACCTACCCCTTTCCATTAAATATATTCTCGCTTGTTTAACGAGGCAATATTTTATTTATGAATTACTAGTTTTAGTTCTTTCGACGACTTTATAATTTGGCTTGGAGTATCATATCGAATCCTATACGAGAGGTAGGTACAGAGATATTGTTCTGTGTAAAATATGTCTAAATTCATCTTGAATATTAAAATACTGTGCTTTAAAACGACATGTGAGTCGACTATTATCAAAGCCGGCAATGTGACTTTTGGACAATTATTGGTAAATCAGAAAAACGAATTATTGACTTTGTATTCCATTGGCAGTTACAAAACTCTTCTGAACGACATCTTAGATAAATAACAGGTTAAGTATTAACCTTTATTTAATGCAGGTTTTGAACCGTATTCTTTGAAGGAGACGATTATATTCAAATCAATCTGTATTGAAATATCAGTAATTTTTTTTGTCCAAATGCACAGATTGCCACCTTTGATAATAGACGACTCATGTAACCTCTTTCCCTAACTATGGTCGTAAATTGATACTGCGGAATATCCAGTGTTGGTTTACGATAATATTCAGCATCAAGTCATCGGCCAGCATCAATCAACTTCATCAAGCATGACCAATAGCCCTCCTTCAGCTCAGACTTCAACCTGTTAAGTTAAGCGTCTAATTAATTAAAACGTAAACGTAATAAATATTTCAATTTGTTAATTCTCACCAACAACCAAATTACAGTATTAAAAGCGTTTAAAAAGGGTGCCTCTTGGCAAAGGACATCATAAACTGTGAAGGCTTGACTTTTTTGTTTTGGTCTCTTGTTTTGTGATAATATAGCACGACTCCAGACAAATCGCCAAATGTATCACTAAGAGATGAAGATGAGGCTCCATGAAATAAATTATGATCTTAAGTATGTAGGTATAGGTACTATAAAAATTAGGAAAAAAAGTACAAATGCACGTAACTGGTGTACTTCTTGTTTGGAGGTCTTGTCAAGGTATTTTTTATTGGACATTATTTATGAAAGTTGAAATAGGTATTTTGCTTAGGTAATGTAGACATAAGTTGTAGGAGCCTGCAATTGTTGCGCAGATTGTTCAACTCGCACGCCTCTCACTGTTTCACAACGCGACCCACTTGACGGCCGACGCCACACATCAACGCTGAACCCTCGCCTCGCTTTTTAACTATACACGATCACACTGACTGTTCTTTCATAGATACACTATATTGAGCTATTGAAAACAGAGTTAAGCAATGCCTACCACAATCCCACAAGTTGACATTGTCCTTGCGAAATCGTAACTTTCAAAAATTAACAGCGAGATAGTGTTGTGAAATTGTGCCTATTAAAATATTGCCTATAAGTTATTCTTAAGATTAGATATAAAATATAATGAAAAGAACTAAATCCTCTAACTTCATTAATTATAAATTAATTCTTTATCTCTACTTGTTCCCTGTAGAGAAATTGAAAGAGAATTTGCGAATAGTAGTGGAGTGAAAATTTCATGTGTATGTATGTCTATCTTGTGATGCGCGTGTATGGGTATAATTATTATAGTCGTTCTCGAAGTTGAGAGTTATTCAAAAGAAATGAATGCGGTAGTTAGTGCTCCTGATTTTTTCATTTTGTATTATAGGTACATTACTTGTACTTGCTTCAAGAAGTACTTAAGTATAATCGTTAATTTTATTAAGAATAACATATGGAGGACAATTCCCATACACATTTAGGTTCGTTATTGGCAATTTACTAAATTAAATTTTATATTAATATGTTTATTATGTAATACCTATTTTTTACTCAATATATACGTACCTATATTGTTTGAAATTTTAGTGGCCATAATATTATCACTGTAACAGAATAAAGGTTTTGCAGGTAGTTTTTCTTATGTAATGCCATTTAGGCGGGCTCCGGATAGCCCGATAACCGCCGGTCCGGCGTCCTGCGGTAAGGAAGAGAGATGCGCTCTACACCAAACGAATGTCATCGCATCTCACCAAGAAGATCTCTGGCTCCTATCTCTGCCTGTCTTGTTTGAGTTATGTCAAATCTAAGATTTGGACGGTTTCGTCCAAACTGAGTGATTGGGGATTTTAATAGGTTTGACATATCAAATAACATATCAAATGTTTATTTTACTGTCAGCTGTCTGTGTGTTTTCATATCAGTATAGTCCAGTTGATTGTAATATAATACTAATAATGGTATCATACGGAATAGTTGAAAGAACATTTATCACTGAAACACTTGATTAAATAATTACGTTAAATAACGCACCTACTTTAATAAAAATTATACGCAGTAGGTAACACTAAAGTCGGCTTGAAATAATTTTAATAAATAATAGGTACATAAATATGAAATTGAATTTTAAATAGGTAAACGCAGAGAAAAATAGTTAACTTATAAAGGTAGGTTCAGCCAAGACTGCGCTTTTGTTAAATGCGCCCACAAATCGGTTTGTGTTAAATCACATAAAACAAATAAAAATACTTACAGCCGTCTTATCAATCAAAACCAACACGATAGATTATTTGCTCTATAAAAATAGAATGACCTTCACAAATTTCATAAAAATATAGCTCTTGATAATGGTAAATTGTACGCTAGCTGGGTTTTATGCATGCTAGAAGAGGTATCACCGAATACAAATATGTAAATACGAGCAAAACCTACATACATCGTAGAAATACAACGGCAACTTTAAGAACTCACATAACATTTCGGACAATAACATAATATGGACAGTCGACCTCACTAACAAAGGCTTTGTGAAATAATTTATTGTTATGTAAAGAAACTACAACAACCATGTTTCCTATACAAGGCATTTAGGGTGTAGTGTACACGGAATACGATAACACAAAAATATAGCGATCGTAAACTTATGTTTTACTACTGTATTCGAATGAATGAAACGCATTGTTAAACAATAATGATTTAGAGACGACTGTACCACAGTCTCAAGGGTAAAGGCCGCCAAATATTTGCGCTTCGATGTTTTATATGTAGTTCAAAATACAAACATAATGTTTTTCGACCAAATGAATTTGAGCGGACTCCTAACACTCAGGACCACAACTTATCTTAAGTGCCATTCTACATACCAATTTTTTTTTCCTAAGCTGTTGGTCTAGAGATACCATGTCAGCGTCACCGGCATAGTTGGTGAGCTCACGGGGCTCAAACCTGACGATGTTGCTAACACGAACCCTAGCAAGAACCGTGCTTCGCAGAATCTACCACCGGATCGGAAACGCGACCAACTGAGAAGATCCGGCGAGTAGCTCAGTGGGCTCATACCGAAAAGTAAAGCTGCATAAATCTAAGCACGTCATTTGTAAACATTTTGTTATAAAAGTAACTGAGGTTTTTAAGGATTATTAAAGTGTAGAAAATAGCGTGAGTCTGGGAATGTTTAGTTTTAATGGCATTTTAGAAATTAATTCGTACAGTTTGTTCAACCAGTGCTACGTACTGTATCTTAACCCAAAAGAAATGTCTTCTTTGACGAAGTATATAAGTTTTTTTGTTTTAAAACAGTAAAGCTTTTCGTTGAAAGTAGCATTCTCCAATAGAGAACCTTGCTCTATAACCAAACCTTTCAATTTATTAGATTCAAGGAGAGCTTCATGACTTATTAGAAATAAATATTAAAGCAAGAGTACATTTTATAATTTTTTTTTGTAATCAAGCAGTTGTTTTTTGAATTTGCGGGCCGGTACCTGATATATAATATGTACTTTACATATATTCACGAATTATTTCTACCATGAAGGATAAATATCGTGTACTTGTGGTAGGACGTATTGTACGGCGGAGCAGTATGGCTTCCGAGAGGGCCGCTCAACCGTAGACGCGATCTTCGCGTGCGGGCCCTCTCGGAGAAGGCCGTCTCCAGGGGCAGGGTGGGCTTAGCGGTGTCGCTCGATATCGCCAATGCATTTAACACCCTGCCCTGGTCCGTGATAGGGGAGGCGTTGGAAAGACACGGAGTGCCCTCCTACCTTCGCCGGCTGGTGGGTTCCTACTTAGAGGACAGATCGGTCACGTGTACCGGACATGGTGGGATCGTGCACCGATTCCCAGTCGTGCGCGGCGTTCCACAGGGGTCGGTGCTCGGCCCTCTTTTGTGGAATATCGGGTGTGACTGGGTGCTGAGAGTTGCCCTTCTCCCGGGCCTGAGCGTAATCTGTTACGCAGACGACACGTTGGTCGTGGCCCGGGGAGGCAGTTTTGCTGAGTCTGCCCGTCTTGCTACCGCTGGGGTGGCGCATATCGTCGGCAAAATCAGGAGATTGGGTCTCGACGTGGCACTCAGTAAATCCCAGGCCATGTGGTTCCACAGGCCTCTGAGAGTGCCACCTGTCGATGCCCATATCGTGGTTGGAGGCGTTCGTATTGGGGTCGGGATGCAATTGAAGTACCTCGGCCTCATTCTGGATAGTCGTTGGACCTTCCGTGCTCACTTTCAGATCCTGGTCCCTCGTTAGTTGCGGATGGCCGGCGCGTTAAGCCGGCTTCTGCCCAACGTCGGGGGGCCTGACCAAGTGACGCGCCGTCTCTATACAGGTGTGGTACGGTCAATGGCCCTATAAGGGGCGCCCGTGTGGGAAGAAAAAAGGACGTATTGTAAGCCCGTACAGTTTGTTGCATGACCCCATAATGAACTGTGCGAATGATATTCGCAATAATCCTGAAATGATAAGGAGAGCGACACAACAAATTTTAATCCGCGCGGCTTTGTGCCTACAACAAAGAGGTGGACATTTTGAGAACCTCATGCATTCAATTTTTTATAACATAATAAATGGTTTTAATTGAACTGTCCTTAAGAAAACAATAAATCGCACATTCGGAGTGCCATCTTTTAACACTTGATAGAAAATGTTATGTTTGAGTTATAAACATAACATTTTTCTAATGGGTCGATGTAGAATAACTTTAAGTCATAAAAAAGGGGGCGTCTTTTTGAGAAATTTTAGGATCGTTCTAAAAATTTATGCAAAAATAACAGATTTATGCTAAAAAAAACATGTTTATTTTCAATTGAGGGGAGGTTTTTCCCACTTTTACATTTTATGAGGACGCCTAATTACTTCCAATCGTTATGCAATTTGTTTAAACGCGATACATGATTTAGTTCAAAAGTTACACCATTTTGTTTACACCGGAGTCACAGTAGGTAATAAACAAAAATTTTAAAAATTCTGTAAGAAATAAAAAAAATATATTTAGCATTTTTCAAATATTTTTCCCTCGATAAAATTAACCATAGATTCCCTCATTTCGATATGTGCACATTATAAATAATCACAGTGTATTTACCGCGAAACAGTAGTTCGTTCCAGTTTGAAAGATTGGGACAGTCGTTGTACTATATATAATTGAGTTATCAGTGTATGTATATAATTGAGATTTGAACCATCACAAGGCGGGTGGCCGTTTCACATTGTGATGTCATCACTAGTCTATGCCATAAAAAATATACTTACAACAACATATTTCAATACATTCTCTCATAATTGATAAATTACTTTGAAAAATATACAATACTATACTTATGAAAAATATTAAACAAAGCCAGTAGTATCATGAAAATGATATGTATGAAAAATTATTGTGACATACGACACGGGCAGACCATAAACGGGTTCAAAAATACGTTTTTTACCATGCGAAACCCAAAAAAGTCAGAGGTTTCAATACCCATCAAGTATTATTACTCAAGACTTTACTTAACTGACTAAAGACTAACTTTTGGTGGTGGGACCTCTTGTGAGTCCGCACGGGTAGGTACCACCACCCTGCCTATTTCTGCCGTGAAGCAGTCATTCGTTTCGATTTGAAGGTTGGGGCAACCGTTTTAACTATACTGAGACCTTAGAACTTATATCTCAAGGTGTGTGGCGCATTTACGTTGTAGATGTCTATGGGCTCCAGTAACCACTTAACACCAGGTGGGCTGTGAGCTCGTCACCCACCTAAGCAATAAAAATAAAAAAACTAACAAACCATAGATGTACCTACCTAATAAGTTACCAGTTTCCCTATTATGTAAATAAGACAATTTAAATTTTAGACACAATTAGTTGTATTACATATTAACGCGTTTTTGCAATCATATTTTTAATGTGGCTTTTCAAGCCCAATTGATGGTTAATAATAATAATAATAATAATAAATTGTTATTTCAGAATTAAATTCCATAAGAAGTGTTAGTAATACGAAAAAAAGTACATTTTATTTTACATTGACCATGGTATGATATATATGATATATATTTATTTAATATGACCGTCAATAAAATAAAAGAATAAACAACAAATACAAAATGTTTCTCGAATTTCTCGAATTCACGTGTGACATTGGTTTATTTCATAATGAAACCAAACAAAAAATTGGTAACTATCAAAATATCAGTTTATTTTTTTACGTATCAAGGTGGATGAAGTACCTACTTAGATGTAATTTTCTATCAAAATATCAACTTATCTTTTCACATATCGGCGGATCAAGTATTTAGTTATATCAATAATAGTCTTCATTATCTAAATTTTAAATCCTGATACGCTATCTTAAAATCACTGCATTGCCAAATTGTTTTGTTTTAAACTAACCTGTTGATAGTTATCTATAAGCATTTCCACTTTTCGAATCACGGAAGATTAAATGAAAATTCAAACATCAAAGAAGAGAAAAGCGGTTTCAGACAACGATCACGCCGTGATTGCGTCGTGTAGGTTCTCAAGCAAAAGATAAAGTTTCGAATCCATTGTCTCAACAGCCGTCCTATCGTCCAAACAGGAACGCTTAAATGACTTTGAGAAGAAAAAGTATAAATAGACGGGACAGTGGTATTACTGGTAGATTCTGCGAAGCACTGCTTTTGCTAGAGCTAGTGTTATCAACGTCCACAGGTAAGAGCCCGGTGAGCTAACTTACTCGCTCAGTGAGTCTAGTATGACCCCTCGAAGTCACTAGAATAGGTAGGAAAAAATGTTACAAAATTTAAATAGTTTTTTTTAAGTAATCGTGGCCTAGACGTCCGGTGCAATCGTATCAAGCGATGCATCGGTGTTCGAATCCCGCAGGCAAGTACCAATTTTTCTAATGAAATACGTACTTGACAATTGTTCACGATTGACTTCCACGGTGAAGGAATAGCATCGTATAATAAAAAATTAAACCCGCAATAATATAATTTGCGCAATTACTGGTGGTAGTACATTTTGTGAATCCGCACGAGTAGGTACCACTACCTTGCCTATTTCTGCCGTAAAACATTTCGGTTTGAAGGGCGGGCCAGCCGTTGTACTGTAAAAACTGAGATCTAAGAACTCATAACTCGAGGCGAGTGGCGGCATTTACGTCGTAGGTGTCAATGGGCTCTATGGGTCTATGGGAGTGATGTACAAATTAAAAAATAATAATGAATCTTTTTAATTATCAAAACAGCTGAGCAGTATCGTAGGCTCAATATATTTAATACTGCGCTGATTTATAATACTGCCTTTGAAAATAATAAAAATGTGCAAGGCGATAAAGGACTTTATATGGAATTTTTTTAAAGTTAAATTCCAAATTGTTTGGATTTGTTTTAACAAGGAGAGCGGTGCAATGCACACAGGTTTACTGTAAAAAAAAGTACGCAAGTGTCAGTGGCCTCCACCTGACCGCAGTCACGGCGAAATTCCACCGTCCACAGTCCGAATGACGCACCTAGAATAATAAATGCTTTTATACTTTTGATATAGAAAGTCTAATACTGTTTATGTCTTTCGAGAATTAAACAAGTAAAATAGAAAACATTGCGATCTTATTTTTTCTTCCTTCATAGATGGCTGTGTTATGTATGTGTTATGGTCATGCTACATTAAATAAAAAAAAGGTATTTGGTACCTATTTTTTAATGGCATATAAATTGGTGGTGAACGAACCTACGGCCCAATTAGCGGTAAGTATTATCGAAGCTCATAGGCACCGCTTGATCCGAGTTAATCCTTTAGGATTAGACGCTACGAATATTAATTATCACATCATAAAATACATAATATTTAGCGTTCTATGCACCTAGTAATCAGATAACAAAAAAAAACTGACGAATAGGACTAGATATCGATCGATAGGTTTGGTCAAAGGTCACGAAAAAGCCCAGTATGTTCGTCAGGTGCATTCTTTTAAATTAAGAAATAATAATGAAAAGAAATAATCATATAGTATTAATTTGATGATTCATGATATTAATTAATATTTGCGCCTAACTTACTAAATTGTTTTTTGGGGACGTGAGCTGGTAATTCGGTGCCGATCAGGGTTCGAGAATGTCCTCTTATACCATCTATGTACTTTAGGCACAGATAACATATTTTAAAATAATATTTATTGATGCTTACACTTATTATGCATTAGGCATGACCGGTTTTTATAATTGAGAAATTCTTCAAACTACCGCAATCACAAAAAACTTGTTTTGCAACTTTGTGTTGGTTACAAACAAAGACTAGCGTGTCCCCTTCACCGACGAGGGCGCCACCGACAGGAAGCTTTTTCAAGGCAAACGCGCCTTGCAGTCTGCAGACAATTGCACTACCGCAATATCTGATTAACGAACAACAAATTGAAATAAACGCATTCCAAAGGGCTACTATTAAAAAACTAGGCGACTACGTATTCGACTATGCAATGTCAAGAGACCCACCCACCCGTGCTTATCCTTGTTTAAGTTTCGAATTATAATTTATAATTTTGATTACCTATAAACTTTTGGATTGTCTTCTAGAAAGCGTGAAGACGACTACTCAACAAAAAAACTCTCGATTAGCTATGTTCTTCCAAGTTCTGCAATCAAAATCGTTTTAATTTATAAAGTTTATATTATTATATTCAGACGCGGGGGTGCACGCGATCTAAAACGCGTCCACCCTCGCGTCACATGAGACTGACTTGTGAGACACCATCTCTGATGACTCGCGTCCACTGATTTGATCCCTTCAAATTGCATTCTGTTTTCATTTTTTATGTCAGAAATACTAATAACTAATACCTTTCATAATATTCAATTATTGTTTATTATTGTAATTCAATTTGAGACAGACATGTACTGTAAATCTGTAGGTACTGTAATTTTGTTTACTGATGGTAGGACGTCTTATGAGTCCGTACGGGTGGGTACCACCACCCTGCCTATTTCTGCAAAAGCAGTAATGTGTTTCGGTCTGAAGGGTGATGCTCGTCCACCCATCTAAGCAATAAAAATATATCTTTATTCAATAGAATTCATTGATTTTCTACTCCATTAGAGAAATGAATGCGCTCAGAGTCCATAGACATAAACGTGATCGACACCACCTATCATGGAAAATGAAGAACCAAGTCTCAATATTTATGTAAAGAAAAACCTTATTTAAAACTCTTTAGTTTATAAAAAGGATTTCTCTTCAGTGTCATGGAGTGAAGTAATTGTTTTATTTTTAATGTTATTTTTAAAAGAGATTAAGGGCTTTAAATCGTCGTTGCAAATTTAAAATCTTCTATGTCACATTTTGGGCCAAAATGATGTATGCAAAATTATTAAAGTTATTTTGAATACCTATCTACTCCGCAAAAACTCCCATGAGCTTAATTCAAAATTTCACTTTATTACGCGTCAATCTTAAAAAATCCTAAGCGTCGGTTTGCATTTTATTGTAGATCAAAGTATCCTATGTGAAAAAGATTTATACACATAATATGAGATTTCAACTTTACAACTTTTTATTTTTCGGGCCGTTTTTGAAGCGCTAATCGGGAATCTTGTAGTATTATTGATCGAAGCTTTACAACGACGAAATGTTCTTATTATACATATAAAAGAAAACGCAATTAAGACTTTTATTGCTTACTAGCTGACCCGGCAGACTTCGTAGTGCCTCAATTGATAAATAAAAAACCTAAACTTTTGTATAAAATAACTTAAAACAAAAAAAAGGAAAAACAAAATTGTTATTTTTATTTAATTCCGAGCAATTTCATATTTATCTACATTTTAAACCTTCTCTGGACTTCCACAAATAATTCAAGACCAAAATTAGCAAAATCGGTCCGGCGGTTCTCGAGTTTTAGCGAGTCTTACGAACAGCATTTCATTTTTATATATATATATATATATATATAAGATAAGATAAGATTTATTCTGCAGTACCCAATATAGGCAAATTTTTAGGCAGCGGCTTGGCTCTGCCCCTGGCATTGCTGACGTCCATGAGCGACGGTGACCACTTACCATCAGGTGGGCCGTATGATCGTCTGCCTACAAAGGCAATAAAAAAAAAATTATATAAGGTAACTGCATACATTCCAAATAATTATTAAGAGGCTTCAGGGGAATAAACAGACAGTTGGACAGGACAATATTTGTTTTTTTTTCTATTGTCTCTGACCCCAGGTTAAAGCTTTATGCAGTTTGGCGGATATTAGAGAAATATACGAGATGAACAAAATTACAATCAAATACCAAATATCAAACATCTTTAATAAAAATAGCTGACTATGACCGGTAATGGAATCTAGAAAACCTAGTGTAGTGACATAGCACAGCTCACTAGATCAATAATCATGATTTAAAATTCAAGCTATTTTTAAGGTTCTAAACAGCAACCGTAACAGCAGCAGCTAGCTTGTAACAACAAGTTAGGGTTAACTAACCGAGAGGGCTGGTGGTTGTGGCGCCGACGACCGCCGGTCCGGCGTCCCGAGGGGGAGGGTGATGGGAGAGATGTGCTCCGCACTAAACGCTTCACTTTCCCCCCTTTGCCTTTTCATGAGTTGTGTCTCATGCGAGGTTTGAACGTTGGGTGTTGAGCAAAAGGAGGTTTTAGTCGGTTCGACTCCGACATGCTCCGCCCACCATCCCCGGTGGAGGGCGGAAGTCCGGCGAATTCCTCCTGACCAAAAAAAAAAGGGCATTATGTAGGTATCGAAATATTTTTGTTAAATTATGCGGTTAGATATCCGGTTTCTTTGTTCTGGGGGAAAGAAGTTTCGATCACGTATTACGGATTTTTTCCAGCCTTGAAGTTTCATTTATTCCTCTTACTTGATGACGTATTGAACTAATAGAGGGTCACATAATCCCAGGTTAAAACGCTGGGCTATTACGTAAAATCCGTTGATTTGTAAAATGTATACGTAATTATTGTAGAAATATAAAAATTAGAAGTACATGAATAAAAAAATAAAAAGTTTAAAAGAACCCTTTTTTGGATTCGAATACTTATTTGAGAGTGTACTTTATTAGTTTAATGTTATGCACGTGTGTATAAAAATTTGTCTTCATTTTTAAATTGATTTTTGTGTTTGACATAACACCGTATGTAGGCAACGATTATGTAATGTAGTGATGTAAATTTCCAAGTTGCTTGATGATCGACCTCTTGGTGCGAAGATTTAAAGTTCATATTTTGACATTTTAGTGAATTAACGACCTTTAGACGCGACGCGATTGTAACCAAAGCGCTCTGTAGTCGCCTCCTGATAATTTATATCACTAAATTCTATGAAAATACTAATAGAAACCTGACATGACCTATTATGTCCAATAATATCTTCTTCTTAGTTAGAAAAGATAAAAAGGTCATATAAGGATTATTTTTTGTAATTTTTTGTGAACACGGCTGCAAAAAATTTATTTTTGATAATTAAATACTGCATAAAGCTAAAATTAGATGGTTTCTTTTAGTCATAACCATATAACATAGCTACAATAGTCAGATACCTACTAGCGACGTGGGTTAAATTAATACTAATATTATAAAATTGAAAGTACCTAACTGTCGCGCGTTCAGGTCAAAACTACAGAACCAATTTAAATGAAATTTGGTACATAGATAGTCTAGAGCCTGAGAAAGAACTCAAGCTACTTTTTAATCCGAAAAAAGGGTTGTAAAGGGTTGAAGGGGCGGGATGAAAAGTTGTATGGAAGTATCGTAATTTTTTGAACTAAAAGCTACAAACTTATTTTTAGGCTGTGGATTCGATATAAATAAATATGACACTAAGCTTACACATCAGAATAACACATAGACTATAATTTATAATATAAAATTAAAGTAAGAATTATTCAAAATATATATATCAGTGTCAAGTAAGAAGGAAAACTAATCTGCCATCTGCGAGCTATATATTACATTTTGGCGTGCGCGGCAAAAACCGTTGCAGTTACACTTATAGAATGTAGGAAATGTTTACCTCAAATAGTATAAAAAAGCCCGTGACATTTTATCTGTAAGCCATCATCACCAAAATAGTTAGTCATTAATGTAAGAAGAGGAAAGATTAGATTTGTTTGTTTGTTACGTTCCTTTTTTTATTGTGTTTGTTACCGCCAGGACCAGATTTGTATAAAAGAATATTCAATAAAACCAATAATAAATTACAGTTCCCGCGAAGCGAGGGCAGGTCGCTAGTTTAGAATAAAATTTAGAAAGTAAATAGGTACCTAAAAGAAAAGTAAATTCTATGAGCAAAATGAACCTGATATGTTTTATGACCTTTATGGTAGTACAGCATATTTCCCGTCGTACTATTTCGAAGTAAAGTACAAAAACAGTAACATTAAACTTGTCTACGGAACCCCTTATCTCAAGTGCGCATCACATCAGTGGAAGGTCCTAAGCGCAGATGCCTCTTTTTTGTATTAAAAATTCAGTATTATTTAGGTAACAAAATTTTATCTAATATGTTGTTTGATTATTACATGATATTTATCTTTGTATCAGTAGGATAGAAATAGCAATATTCAAACCGATAATTTAAAGTGCAAAACTTGCCTACATTTTTAGGTTAAAAGCGCTTAGTCTAAATACACAAAGTCAAGTAGGTACTAATTGATGCGTTTAGAAAATTTACAGGACGATTACAGAGAATCATCTCTATTGAGATTTATACTTCTCCTGACATAGATAATCCTCAATACTGAGGGTCGTGAACTCCCTTAATAATTTTCTCCTGGACTATCCTGCGCCAGCCCTGCCTATCCTCGACAACGCGGATGGCATCAAGATTTACAAAGTCCTTAAATAAATTAGAGGAGCTGAGCAAAATTTAAATGCGGATATACGTAAAATAAATATAAACGAACGCCTAAACGAACAAAATTTTAATGCATTCAACATTTAAATTTAGCAATCGGTAAATGTCAAGTTTCAAGGTAAACAGGTGGTGAGAGGACGAAATCTAGTTGACTCGAATACTTGCGATACCTGATTTTATGTCCATGCTATCATTTTTTCCTGTTTAGGATACTAATTACCAAAAGTTCCCTCGCGAAATTATTTGTGACGATGTCGCAACATTCAAAAGAAATGTTTTGATTGCTGAAACAAAGTGATTTAATTGTTTGAGTTACATAGCCCGTCTTCGTTATTATATTGTTAATTTGTGTATTTCCTATGTATAATGAATAAAAAAGCTGCTTCCTTCCTACTAATTTAATAAATGTAAAAGTTTGTTATTATATGTTGTTTCTAGCTTTTTGGATGGGCGGAGCATCACGGTCGTTGTAGACGGTGACTGTTGACGGTGACTCCACGGTGTTTCCCGAGCGCTATGACATGTCCTTTTTCAAACGAGGCTTGTGGAGAATATTAAGCGGTAGGCAGCGGCTTGGCTCTGCCCCTGGCATTGCTGAAGTTCATGGGTGACGGTAACCACTCACCATCAGGTGGGCCGTATGCTCGTCTGCCTACAAGGGCAATAAAAAAAATATTACCATATTTATTTTTGTTTCAACTGAAAATGACACTTTTTCAATTCTCATAGCGTCAAATTAACATTTTTTAGAATTTCTTCTCGCGGTGTTGCTCTCCACAAGCCTCGTTTGAAGAAAGACATGTCATAGCACACGAAAAACACCGTAGAGGGGGGCTCATTCCAAAGCCGGATAGATGGTACGTGGCAAAAAATATCTTTGGAAGAGCGCGAAAGTGGTGCGATGGTAAAAACATCTCAAACAATTCCTCAGAGCATTCCCCTTGGAACATACGGTACAAAATACAGAGAGAACCGTTCCTCCGTAGTAGGCTCAGAGGTTCTAAGCGATCGGTGAAAATGGGATTATCGACAATGCCAACGGAAGTAGCTGGTATTTGGGAGCCCCGGCCCAGAGGCGGGAGCAGTACTCCACGCGAGGCCGCACTTGTACTTTGTAAAGCAAAAGCATTTGTCCCGGCGTGAAGTACCGCTTCGCTCTGTTGAGGACTCCCAGCATTTTGGGCGCCAACTTGGTTTTGCCCTCCAAACGACTCCGAAATTGGACATCCCTCGAAATCTAGACTCCAAGTATCCCAATACTCTTGGAAGGTTGCAATAATACTCCTTGGAATTGCCGCACCATGACAAATTGGTCCTTCTTCGCAATGAACGCGCAAACTTGTGTCTTCAATGGGTTTAATTGAACCAAGTCTAATCGTAGATGGCAGAGATCTGTCCCATTTTAAAGGTTCAAAGAAATCCAGGCTATCTGTCCGATTCTATTCTGGAATCGGTGTTTTGTGATATCGCTTTAATATTATATTTTAAATTTGAAAGAATTACGGACGAGCTCATGGTCTACCTGATGTTATGTTGTTACCGGAGTCCATAAACATCCACAACGTAAATGCCGCTTCACAGCACTATTTCACAGCAGAAATAGTCAGAGTGGTGTTATCCACCCTTACGGATTCACAAAAGACAATTAAACCCAATGACTATTAAAAATCTAAAAATAAAATCTGGAGAAAATCAAATAAAAATATAAAGGCAATCCAACAAATAACTTAATTGATCGTATAGTAAAAACAATTAAGATATGGAATAAATATATATCGAATTCGTCGTGGCCTAACGGATAAGACGTCCGGTGCATTCGTGTTGAGTGATGCACCGGTGTTCGAAATTCAGGCGGGTACCAATTTTTCTAATGAAATACGTAGGTACTTAAGAATTGTTCATGATTGACTTCCACGGTGAAGGAATAACATCCATATAATTATATAAAACTGAATTGCTGTTCGTTAGTCTCGCTAAAACTCGAGAATTGGTTGGACCGATTTGGCTAATTTTGGTCTCGAATTTTTTGTGGAAGTCCAGAGAAGGCTTAAAAAGTAAATAAATATGAAAATACTCGGAATTAAATAAAAATAAAAAATTTGTTTTTCCTTTGATGTGTCCCCCGTCGGACGGATTCCTTTTGTTTGTTTTAAGTTTATTTTATACAAAAGTTTAGGTCTTTTATTTATCGATTGAGGCACTACGAAGTCTGCCGGGTCAGCTAGTCTTGTAATAAAAATGAAACCCGCAAAATTATAATTTGCGTAATTACTGGTGGTAGGACCTCTTGTGAGTCCGCGTGGGTGGGTACCACCGCCCTGCCTATTTCTGCCATGAAGCAGTTAATGTGTTTCGGTTTGAAGGGTGGGGCAGCCGTTGTAACTATACTCGAGACCCTAGAACTTATATCTTAAGATGGCAATGGCCCATAGACATCCACAACGCAAGGCGTATTTGCGTTGTGTATTTCTATGGGCCCCAGTAACCACTTAACACCAGGTGGGCTGTGAGCTCGTCCACCCATTTAATCAATAATATAAATTTTAAAAAAATACCATGAAAAATTCTAAAATGCCAATTCACACAATTCGCAACAAAATTATAAAAACCAGAATTAATTGGAGAAAAAATCACAAATATTTAAAATCAATGAATGCCTAAGTACCCATTGGGATTGGGTCAATTCATAATTTTGCTTTACAAAATACGAATTGATACCCTACTGCAATACCTGTAACCTGCTTCTATGTGCCTGTAACTCTGTAACCTGCTTCTGAGTAACGACAATACGTATGGAGTACATACATACGCTCGGATGATGTAGCAGTTGCTGACACTGACTTAATTGTACTTTTTAGCTGTTTTGTCAAACGGTATCAATGTGCATTCATTTTCCAGAAATTGCGTGTAACTTATGTACGTTTTATTTTTTCCAATTCCAGAAACAATTGCCATGTTTAAGCGTAGTATGGTTATTAAAGAAGCTATGATAGCATCTAAACTCTCCGTTCAACGTTGTTAAAATAAATAACCGGTCTCTTTTTTTTCTATGCTTGCCAAACAAAATTTCACGGGATTTCATTGAATATTGATTTTCTTAAACGGCTTAAAACTAGAAATGGATACTAAAAAATAAAGTAATAGCGTGTAGTATCATCCCGCATAACCTTTCCGCTATGTCTATCGGTCATCGTTCTCGTCGAATCCGTCGCGATGAAGGGCTTGGCGAGTAAATTAACCCACAGACACAGCCCACTGAGTTTCTCGCCGGATCTTCTCAGTGGGTTGCGTTTCCGATCCGGCACGGCTCTTGCTAGGGTTCGTGCTAGCAACAACGTCAGGTTTGAGCCCCGTGAGCTCACCTACTCGCCGGTTACGCTGACATAGCCTCTCAAGGCTCTAAGCTTGGGTAGGAAAAAAAAAGAACTGTGTGTTTTAAATATTAAGTGTACCTATTAATGATTATCTACGGCTGTGTCACAGGTCAAATGACGTTTTTATGCTGCTCGAACTTAATCAGTTTTCTATTAAAAAACCAGAACGTATCGGTTTTCGAAAAAACCGTTTTAGTGAATTTCTAATACCGGTTGCATCACTACTATGAGGCATAGAGATGTGTTATGACAGTGCTGCCAGCTCAGTAGAATTTCCACTAGATCTGGTGGCTTAGACATCTTTTAGTGGACAAATTTTAACTTTAGAGGCTATTAGTTTTTTCTAGCGGCTTTCGTTGTCACTCAGTGATGAGTTACGAAATTGAACCATTAGATGATCCGATTTACATATTAATTCAGAAATCTCGGATTCAATGTTAAAGAAAGATATGACTGATTCAGCCATTCTTCGTCGAGGCAGCACTTATCAATGACGATCATGATCTATTACAAATTGTACAATTTTGTCATACTAGATGGTTATATATAGAGTCGGCAGTTGCCCGCATTTACACAAAATGGTTGGAGCTGAAAACACACTTCAATGTCGCCAAATTAAAATAAAGATACTCATAAAAAAAGCAATTTAGCTGTGTTTTAATTTTTAAATAAACTACTACTAATTGAATAAGAACTGTCTGATGAACTGATGAATGACTCATGTTTGTTTAATACTTCACTATGAAATTTTGTTGCCTTTTGTTTATTTCACTTTTACACTAAACACAAAGGAGAAACCCAAAATCCATACAAACTTGGACCTGGCGTTACAGTGCTAGAATTTGGGCATAAATTACAATACCTAAGAAGGTTTCATGAGCCCAATTTTAGGGTCTCCCAGCAATGGCCAAATTGGTAAAATCAGACAATGTTTACAGTTTAAGTTATGTTTATTGTTCGAGTTATTTTAATAAAAAACGATATTATAAAGGCTGTTTCCTACGAGCTCATATGTGCAGTGCACTTGAAGCTTATCACGATAAGGCTTTAGGTAGGCATATAACAAGCGTAGGTCGAAACATCAGATTTATTTGGTTGATCTTACTGAAAACTTCAACTGAACTAAGGCCCACTTAAATCACTACCGGCTTTTGATAATATTGTATCTATTAGGGAATTTGATGTAATATGTTAAAATAAAAATACATAACTGTAATAAATGGTTTTTATCATCATCTTCGTTACGATTATCATAATATAACAGTATGGTATCTAAAAATTGTGCAGGAGGCAACTGACTACCCTGATGCCGTACCCAACCAGGATACCATGTTATGCTCATTATATTATGCTATAATAATAAATCTCGAGAAATATGGAAAAACACATTCACTTGCGCAGAAACACGAAAGGCGTTTAATCTATGCGAATGACAATACGAATTAAAAACCTGCCTGTGCATGGCCTGTGCACTGAAGTAGGAAACCTATGGAAATGTAACGACAACAAAAAATTCGTGCCACTGTGACGTCATCTGACCACAAAACATGGTGGTTTTAGTGCTGTACAAAAGATTTCAATGTTATCAGGTTTTATCGATAAACGTTCTTGGCTCATTTTATTTTAAATATTGTTGAGTATTATTTATTTGTAGAATTTATACTTTAATGGGAAGTAAGTAGGTATATTGTTATGTACAAATATGATATGATTTAGATGTGTGAAATCTAAGACAAGTTCGTCCTTCGAATTTGCCAAGTAAACGATATGATGATTTTTGAAAGTTGTTACACTGATTTTATAAAGTTGTCGTTTGTCGCAAAACATAAAGATATGGCGTAGTACAGTGCCATCTGCCCATTTCTAGCATGCTAAATGTTATCGTATTTTGAGTACGTGTTTTTCTTAAGACTAATACAATCTATTTTAATTGTTTTGCTGACTCTAAAGTCCGTAACACACTACCGCAGCGCACCTCAAGGAAGGTGCGCCGCACCATTTGAATCACTTTCACTTGAGAGTGATTCAAATTGTAAACTTATCAAGGGACCGCGTGAAAAAAAAACACCTACAGAACATTTATTCAATAATTACAAACGCGATTCCTTGTGACTTCCTCTCTAAAATCACTTAAATATTTAACGAATTTACAATAGTGTTTTACTCACTGCGGAATAAAACTATTTTATTTAAATAGTTCCGAAGAGATTTTGTCGGTAGCCTTTTTCCCGAAATATCTAAAAAGAATGTCTAAATATGTTTTGCTGACATATTTTAAAGAGGTATTTATAATTAGTGTCATGATCAATAGATTCCGACCGAAAAATGGTGTCCGATTTTTCGGATGAGGGCTCCATAATGAATTTAAATATATATATATAGATAACAGTTTTGGGGCATCGACTTTCTTGAGATCCTATAAAATACGTTTTAATTATTATTTTTGTATGTTTTAAGCATGATAAAATATGAAATTTTATATAAGCAATCATATTAAATCGATATCAAAGTCAATAAATAATGTACAACCCAAAACAGACGGCCGAACTGACGTGACAATGACATTTGCTGCGCTCAACATGGCGGATTTTCAGCCTCATTAGACGGAGACGGAGATATTTACGTATATTCATGTTTCATTTTATGTACGCACTGAAATACTGTTATATTGTTTTCCTGCGAGTTAAAGTGCTAAGTAAGAACGAGATAGATATATGTTTATGTGTGTGCCTTCAAAATGGGTGCTATTTATATAAGCAATTGTACGTATAGAACAATATGTCGTGTCCCTACTATATAAGTCTATGGGCCTGTGCCAAGATAATTGTGACGTTGACATTGACATTCCCCTTTAAATAAAGGAATCCGTGGTATAGTCGATTACACCAAATCGATTATTTATATACTTAGAGAATTGTGGCACAACTACAATGGCGGTAATTCAAAATAATAATATCGTTAACTGGCAGCATTAAATATAACATGAAAGGATAGTTTTGTATTTTTATATTAATGTAACTACACCATAGAAAAACTCAAAAATACCACATCGGTTTTTTTATGTTATATTTAAGATTGCCAGTTGAAAATATTTTGAATTGCCGCAGTTGCCGACATGATTTCGTGTCACAACTAAATGGCACAGTTATTTATTTCTTTTAATTACTTTCGTTGGTAGATTTTGGTGCTTTACGTTACGTTATTCAATGAGATTTAAGTTCATAGTCTGGTCAGCGAATCGTGGTACAACTAAATAGCGGCAATTCAAAATGTCTTCAATTGGCAACATTAAAGATAACATAGCACGATTTTATACATTTATGTTTTCCTATGGCATAGTCACATTCATATAAAAATGCAAAACTACCCTTTCATGCTATACTTAATGTTGTCAGTTGTAGATATTTTGAATTGCCGCCCTTGTAAGTAGTTGTGTCACAATTCGATGGCCATACTCTATTTAAATTGATTAAAATACCTATAAAAACAGTCATTTATCCTAAAACAAAGGAGTATTATTTATTTTTAACACAATCGATTTCCTTTAAATCGATCCTATTTTAGGGATGCTCTAATTCTAATTCCCACGTTTGTGGAGCTAGTTACGTATATTGAAATAAGTGTTGCAGAGGCTTACAAAGATTGTTTAAAACAAAAAATAGAATTCTACTTATTTTCTACAATTGGCCATTGCCAATGAAGCTAAGATTTCAATAGGTTAATCAAGCAAAATAGACGAATTTTTTGGTACATATCCCATTCGTGTAACGATTAGGCCCAGAATCGGGTTTAGTGGAGTCTGGTGGGCTTCGTTACAACAATTTGTGGATTCGTTAAACTAAAGTTGGCAGCACTGTATAATACGCTTTAGTGAGGCTCATAGTTGCTACCACATTAATATTTTTGTAATATTGTATCTTAAATCGGTACTAATTCTAAGCGTGGTGATTTTAAAGTGGAAATAATGGGCAGCAAAAGTGGATATAATGAAGATTTATTCGAATACGTAAAAGTCAGTGAAGATGAAGACGAAAATAATGCTGTGGAGATACCTTGTGAAGTAGACGGAACTCTTTTACTATCTACGCTTGTAGCTCAATTTCCCGGTACTTGCGGATTAAAATATCGACATCCAGATTCTAAATCAGTTCGAGGTATTCGTCTAAGCGACGGGAAATTACATCCCCCAAGTGAAGTAGGCTGGGGTAAAAACTTATACGTTTGCGTTTTTCCGAAAGAAAATAAACGTAAAATGGAGGACGTCTCGACAGATAATTCGGCTGCCAAAACTAAACGTTTGGAAAAAAAGTTAACTTGTTCAGACTTAATTTGCTTGGGATTACCGTGGAAGTCAACAGAAGAATCTATTAAACAATATTTTGAACAATTTGGAGAAGTCGTAATGGTTCAACTAAAAAAAGATAAAAGTGGCTGTTTTAAAGGATTTGGTTTCATCCGTTTTGCTACTTATGCCTCACAAATGAGAGCACTTGCTCAAAGACATAACATAGACGGCCGTTGGGTAGATGTCCGAATTCCTAATTCCAAGGAAGGAGTAGTGCCCCAAATGCCATGTAAAGTATTTGTTGGTAGATGTACAGAAGATATAACAGCTGAAGATCTTCGTGACTATTTTTCAAAGTTTGGTGAAGTTACTGATGTTTTTGTGCCTCGTCCATTTCGTGCATTTGGTTTTGTCACGTTTTTGGACCCAGAGGTAGCTCAGAGTCTTTGTGGAGAGGATCATGTAATAAAAGGTGCCTCTGTTTCTGTGTCTAGTGCTGCTCCAAAAGTCAAAACAAAATCTAACAGCAACTGGAAGGAAGACTCATACAGTCATAACAATTGGGAAGTAAATCGGTCACAATCTGGATCTTCAGGACCTCCAAGCAACAATGGTGGGAATAGTAACATTGATACATTAAATATGCAAAATTTAGGCATAAATCCAAATGGTGGGCCACCACCAAACTTCAATTTACCAATAAGTTTAGTTGCTGCAGCATTAAACCAAGCAGGGTGGAGTGGATTTTTAGGAGGTCCTGGAAATACTGGACCTAACTGGCAAGGGCCCTCTCATGGCAATTCAGGCAAAAATTGGAATAGTAACCAAAATTGGGGATCAAATGGCCCTCCTCCTTCATGGAATCAAGGGAACCAAGGAGGAAGTCAACAAGGTTGGAACGGAGGTGGAGGAGGTGGAAAAAATGGCAATTGGAATCAAAGTACTGGCTGGTCAGGCCCAGGAAACTGGAATAATAATGGTAATGGGAGTTCTGGGTCAGGGAATGGATGGAACAACAATAAGCCACAAACATGAGGTGAGCTTGAGTACAATTGTAGACAGAGATGTATGTGTTGGTTTGTTATAAATTTAGGTTCTAAAGTACTAAAAATGTCATCAATAGAATGGATTAAAAAAATCTTAAAATATTAATAACAAAAAATACATTATGTATTAGCTATAAGTTGACTTGATTAAGGTGTGTAGTCTGTGATGAGTATGTGTTGAAAGCATTTAGTAAATAAAGCAAGTGTGAAAATAAGAGATGGATGTTTTACTCATGCTTATATTGAAGAACATGTCGAATGTTTTATGTATAAGTGTATGACAGAAGATTTACTGCTATTGTGTCCGAATATTGGTGACGAAAGTGACATCTGTAAATTATGCACTTTATTTGATAGTATGGGCTGTCTGAAAAGTAAGTGTTTTGTGGTTTAATTTATTATGGATATGAGGTGAACATACAATGTTTGTTTTAATAAGCTAGTCCAAGTATGCAGAATTACAGGAGCATTGAATAATGACAAGGCTGTTTGTTAAACTGAATGGCTATTATGGTGTACTTTTAGTAAATCTAGCACTGAACATAATCATGAAAGCGACTGTGGTAAGTGAAGTAATAAGGCTTAAAGTTTAAATGAGTACAATTTTATAATTTTGTTTTTCTGTACAGTTAAGAGAGCAACAAGGGAAGTTTTGCTTGAAGTAAAGTTTGGTGAAGTATTGTCGTAATATTTATATTTATATTAGGTAATATTGATAATAAAATAAACATCTGCCATATGTTCACTTTACAATCAAGAAGAAGCATGTATGTATTTTGCACAGGAACTGATTGACAAAAGTGATCTTGAATTCTAAATTTAGATTTCATTAATCATTGTTATATAATATAACTGACCTCGTAGACTTCAACCTCAGATTTAAGAATATATTCCATAAATTCTAGTAATTAATTGAAATATATGTATTCTAATTTGTCAATTTTCTAGTTTAAAACTGGTTTAGAAGAAAAAGTGAGCATCAAATCAAATCAAATGACTTCATAATGTACCTTCTTACTTCTTTTGTCAATGATTTATAGTGTCATATTCATCATTGCTATGTTAATTTCACTTGTATGTACTATTTGACATAGAAGTTTGGGTGCAAGATAGTATTATTTGTATGTATGTATATTAATGAAATAACACAAATTTTCAGATGTAATTTATTGGGTTTGCTCTCTTTGTGACTTTCCCATTTTGTTGCCTGTTGCATGTAACAAAAATAAAGATTTTTCTATTTTCCCCTGTTTACATGCAAAAGATAATTACATGATCAGTCGCAGATGACCTTTAATGCCTTGGTGGTTGCCATCACTGACATTGGCCATGTCATAAATACAGAGTATTAAGCGGTAGGCAGCGACTTGGCTCTGCCCCTGGCATTGCTGAAGTCCATGGGCGACGGTAACCACTCACCATCAGGTGGGCCGTGTGCTCGTCTGCCTACAAGGGCAATAAAAAAAATTAAAAAACATATTGTTGCTGTGGAGTTTAGAAAAATAATGCTAGTGATGGTGAAAGTGAGGTGCAATGAGTACAATGAAGTCTGTGTCGTTCTGTTTGTATTGGTCTTAAAAAAATATGTGATCTTCTTAAATAATTCCTCATGTCAACATTGACTTTGGTGCTCACTTTGAGAAGGCGGCACGACATGAGAACTCTCATGTCGTAGCCGCTGGAAATTATATACCCGATCCTGTAGACCGAATGGTAAACAGTCGACGTCGCCCAAAACACGTCATTACAGATCCTCTTAATCCATTAACGGTGCTTTTAGGTACCACAAGCACCAGTCACCGTCCTCGTCGAACCCGTCGCTTGGGACGAAGGGCTCGACGAGCGAATTAACCCACAGATACAGCCCACGAAGTTTCTCGCCGGCTTTTCTCAGTGGGTCGCGTTTCCGATCCAGTGGTAGATTCTGCATAGCACTGCTCTTGCTAGGGCTAGTGTTGGCACCACTCCGGTTTAAGTCCCGTGAACTCACCTACATGTTAGGGCGAAGCTGAAATAGCTTCTGAAGGCTACCAGCATAGACAGGGAAAAAAAATTGGTGCAACTATATTTTATTTACACTGAAGATATATAGACAAAGATATATCAGTATATCAGTTCTATCAGAAGATAGACCAATCAATAGAAGATAGATCAGTAAATTTTGCAAGTTTTACCTTTTCTATAGTGTAAAGTATTTATTTCTAAAGTAAAAATGCTTATAAACTGGTATAAACCACTTCAAGATTCTGTATTCAAGCCTAAAGGCTTAATGTGGAATATAATTTAATAAGACATTTCGTTTATTGTAAATGTGTTTGTCAGTTCAGAACTTTTTTCATTTATAATCTTTCCAGATTTACTATTAACCTCAACATTTATATTCCTACACAACATTCATTTTTATTACATGCTGTTTTGTGAACCTGTACCAAACAATTACACCTTTATCATGGTTAAAGAGCAAATATGCTTACAGCCAGGCGTTAAGCGATTGCCACAGCTAATAAGTGGATTTCTCTCTCAAACCCTACAACGGTAAACATGGTTAAAACGTACTGGTGATTGATCTATGTGATGTAAGGTAAGATATATTTTCGTAACTCTAGTCAAATATATCTTGGAACCACAATCCTGTCTATTTCTATCGCCAAGCACTCGTACTTCTATACTCCAGCTTGCAATTGAATTGAAATATAAAATAACTAAAACTGACGAAATGTGGGTTAGGATTCATCTTAAAGTTTCTCATTATCTGCTCATTATTTGACCAGACCTGAATTTTTTGTACATTGAGACCTCTATACCTACCATGCATGAGGTGGGGACTCACTAAGCTCAAAGTGGTAGACGCGCTGAGCGCTCAGGTAAGACAGGTATCGATTTTTGACGAATTTTAAATCCATTTGACCGCCTCTGCCGTTTTGAAATTGTAATATGTAATTGTAATGAAACAGTAATATAAATGTCATTTTTTACAGGTGACTTCAAATGGATGTGTTGGAAATTCTACTATACTCTCAAATCTGATAAGACTAATCACTGGGATGTCTTACCATTGAAAGAGGTTTGCTATCGACGTTCCAAATATACCTACGAGCCCTCATGAGATTAAAGCTAATAGAATTTCCAGGAATTTTGAGATTTCAATAAAATGACAATTAAATTATTTGTTTTATTTTTAAATGTGGAAGCTTTCTGTTATGGTAATTGAAACGAACAGCACCACATCATTAAATACATACGTACAACTATACACTTCAAAATCTTATAATCACAATACAATCACAAATCATGAGATCCATGGCAAGTCGAAGAAACTCACCACATGACAAACCATCAAGATATTTGGTTTGCGGCCAGAAATTTACACCCACCAAAAAAAATTATTAGTTTAGAGCCTTACGCTTCCATGAATTTCGTACATACTCAATGTAACATTTTTTTAAAGTTCCATAACTAAACTTTTACCAAACGTAGGTAGTCCAAAAATTAGACGCCCAGCCAACGAAAATAAATAATCAATATTCGAAGTACTAAAGACAGGCATAGTTTATATATTCTGTCTGCTTCGTGCGAGTTTCTTAACGTTCTCGATAGCGTAAAAGTTAACCCAATTTTTTATGCAGTTGGAACAGCGCCTCTAGCTGATAACATACGCAACAATCCCATTCCATACAAATATGAGCTAACTTTTACGCTATCGAGAACGTTAAAAAACTCGTACTAAACACACTGACGACATCATATTCAATATTACACACGACGTAAGTCTGAACCAAGATTATCTGGTTTGGGATCATTAAATTGCCTTTTCAATTGTATTTTGAGAAAGTTTGACAAGCTATCAAAACATCCAGTATACATCAATAATTCACGTAACAGGACCATTAAGAACCGTTTTAATTATCTTACCCACATAAGATGTAATAACAGATAATAAAATTATTAGGTCAATTCAGTTATTAGAAAGATAGATTATAGCTCACTTAAAGAATATAATTTAATTATTATTATTGTATACAAGTTTGTAAAATGTGCAGGATTGAAGAGTTCAGACGTAATATGATTTTTTTCGTTGGCCAGTACCTTAAAATTTTTGTTCTAAAAAATTTACAAATCGTTGCATGTCCTTTAGGTGAGCACATACACATAGGTACTTAAATGTAATACACAAAGTTATGAATTCCCTTTTTAATGAGGTCTCTAAGAAAAAGAATAACATCCTAACAACAAAATTTCAGTCACAATTACAAATTTAATATTTTTACTTGTATATCGTGTACACACATTTATTGAAATCAAGTAAGTGTACTTTGAAATTAACAAAAGTATACACAAAATTTGAATCCTTCGTATCAGCCATCACTAGCTTTAACAATAAATTCCGAATTATTCAGCCTTCAATAACTGGAATATTTAATTCCAAGCAAAGTGAGCGCAGTTTTTGATGAGAATTAATCCTTGGAATAAACCCCACTTATTCTTTGAAGTATCGATATAACAGGAAAAAATATATTGAGAATTGCAAGTAACAAATATTGGTAATGTTTTTTTACATTTATTTTATAAGTAGGTTGGAACGGTACGGTTTCCAAAATATAAACGGTACTAATATACTACCTCAGCATAAACGGTGAAACAATGTTCATCTGCGAAACTAAGCATTCTTATAGTACTGCTAAGTTTTCATGTACCAACAATGTAATGCGGAGAAGCAGACTAATCTCTAAACCGCCCGGTTACAAAGTTCGCACATCTGACCTCTGCTGATTTTTAACAGGATTACAGTGTGTTTAAAATGAAACCAGTAATGACATGTCAGAAACGACCCCTACAAATAATTTTGATTTCTAAAACGGTTCCTTTTACCCGCCTCTTTGTCATTATAAGGTATCATTTCATTAACAAATTTAAATTTAACTGTTCAGTGTTCACTTGTGTGATATTCTTTGAGTTTTGACCTATATAAGCATGTCAAAGTTACGTATAAATGAACTGCATTTGTATTTATCATTATGATGCCACTAGTGTCTAGTTAAAAAATAATAGACCTAATAGAATAGAAATAATAATATATAGATAATACTCAAGAATTTCGGCTGTTTTCTATATCATATTCAAATGGATCTAAATATATAATCGGCTAAGCCTAGGTTAAGCTGTGAGTGAGCTTTCAGCCATTTACACTATGTTAATAAGATAGTGACGAGTAGTACATTCTTATTAACCAAAGTAGTACACAAAGTCGCTACATTACTACTACTTATAAATACCCAAATATAAAAATATAGATGATTATTTTGATAACAGGGTTTTAGTATTTATGCACTGGGAATGGCTGATCCAAGCTGTATACTGTGCACGGTTGGTTGGCTTGAGAAGGTTCGTTTTACGAAATGTTTATTATTCTTAAATTAAATAATTTCAACATTCATATAAAAAAATCGTTATAACTGAGTAAATTTACTTAAAATTAACGAGGTGGGCTGATTACATACAAAAGTATAAAAGATAAACAGAACACTGAAATTTTCTATACACATAAAGAAATGTATGTTTATTTACACTTTTAATTTTTTTGCTGGCCTCAGCGCATAGTTAATCGAAACTTGTCGCTTGATGGCAGCTCGCCGCGGCTGTCTCCTTCCGTTCCATTCTGCTTCTATCTTACAGGCAAGTTCAAAATCACTCTTCTCTTGTTCAATTATTTCCTCGATCCTCAATTGTTCTTGCAAAATATGCTTAACATCACAGTTTTGTAGAGGACTAGACAAATTTTTAACAACTAAATTGATTTTATTATTATTAATAGGCTTTGAGTCACAAGGAGAAGTGCTGGACAAGTTACCACAATTAATCTTTTTCGAATCACTTCTCAAATGTGGTTTTCGTTCTGAGCACACCTTCCTCTGGTTAATTTTTGCTTTCTTGGGCGTTGACACGGTTTCTTCGTCATTTATACTTCCCATTGATCTAGTTCGTCGCAGATTTGTCTCGTTATTAAATTTAGAAATACCGTCAATATGTATATTATTTTTATTACGACTAGGATATCTTCTTAGTACCGGTTCAGTTGTATTTCGGCATGTTGTCCTCTTCTCTTTCAATCTTGTTGTTGTTTCTTGTCTTGCAGTTTCACGTTTCACAATATTGCCCTAAACAAATTTCAAAATAAATACATTGTCATGGTACTGGATATATTCTATTATTAATATGTTTTTTGTAACAAGGGTGGATTGTTGTTACTTCATTCATCACGACTAAATTATCGTGTAAGATTTATAGTCAAAAAGCATCGTCAAGCTCATAATTAGATCACTGCAAGTCTCACAAAATCTTAATTGGGTACTCAGTAATTAATAACCAGATATGAGCAATATTTTGAATACTTATAAATTTTATGTCAGAATATAATGAACTGTTTCTTTATATTTCCATTTTTAAGTAAAGTGAATTTTATTTTTATTTTTTTATATAAACAAACATTTCTATTATTTACTTCAATTGGACTAGCTTAGGGTTTTAATAAAATTAAACTTAAGATGATGTTCTTAAGGTTGTAAACTATTCTAGCTTAAGCCCAGAATAGGCATTTTCATGAACTATAATTATTTTTTTACCTTTTTTACAGCTAATAAGTTTAGGGTAATAACAAAAGCAGATGGTAAATTTTTTGATAGTGAAACGTTTCGGAGTCGGCACAGTCCTTCCAGGTATTGTGCACGAGTAGGGGCATTTTCCTTCAATGGCGCGATTTCTTTGTCGATTCGTCGGCACGGTATCCGCAGTGGAAATCCTTTTCTCCCACTGAAATTTAATATATATGTAAAGAAAAACCTTTATTATTTAAAACTGTTTAGTTTTTAAACATGATTTTCTTCAGTATCCATTCAGTGTCATGGAGTAAAGAGTGCTCAGTTTTGTAGTTTATCAATACTGTTTACTGTTTAATTTTTAATATTAATTTTAAAGATTAAGGGCTTTAAATATTGTTTTCTTGTTATATCGTATTATATCTTATTATATCGAGTATTAAGCGGTAGGCAGTGGCTTGTTTCTGCCCCTGGCACTGCTGAAGCCCATGGACGACGGTAACCACTCACCATCAGGTGGGCCGTATGCTCGTTTGCCTACAAGGGCAATAAAAAAAAAATCACAAAAAACAGAATTTAGTCTTTTATTGTTTATTCATTCTGAAGTACTCCATATCTATACTAATATTATAAAGAGGAAAGATTTGTTTGTTTGTTTGTATTGAATAGGCTCCGAAACTACTGAACCGATTTGAAAAATTCTTTCACTGTTTGGAAGCTACACTATTCCCGAGTGACATAGGCTATAATCTTTTTTGAAAAAAATTAGGGATCTTTACTAAAACTCCAATAATGTAACCCAATGTGTAATAAAATTACCTAAAATATTCTTTACATCGCGGGCCCTGCTAAAACTATTGATGATAGAATTAAATAATGTACTACGACTTTGTAGAACATATTATTATTTACAAAAAGTATCGCAACAGCATATCTCTAACTACTATAGTTATGCCGCAATAAGTGTTCTTTTATTTAAAAAAATAAAACAGCGTCAAATATCGTTGAAATTTTTGTCAAAGACCTGAGCGGAGCCGGAGCAGGCCGCTTGTTATTAATATATCAGTATGATAGAAACGAATTAATTCTAAGTAACTGAACAATAATAATATTTTCGATGCAATAGGAAGGTGTAAAAAATTACCTAAAATATTCTTTACATTGCGTTCCCTACGAAAACTATTCATGATAGAATAATGTACTACGACTTTGTAGAACACATTATTATTTACAAAAAGTGTCGCGACAGCATATGTGTAACTATTATAGTTATGCCGCAATAAGTGTTCTTTTGTAAAAAATAATGAAACAAAAACAAATATCGTTGAAATTTTTTGTTAAAGATCCTAGCGGAGCCGGAGCGAGCCGCTAGACATTACAAATATATATATATATATATATATAAAAGTCGATACATATATTTATTTGTATGTCCCTATAGACTCCGAAATAATTTGATCAACTTTGTTGAAATTTACAGGAAAACTTCAGGTTGGCCAGTGGACGATCTTGCAAGGTTTGGTAGCAATAGGATCAAATCAAACATAGGCTAGAAAAAAGGGGTTGGGGTTTGATATTGAGATAAAACATTTATTGCTAAAGAACTCAATACTAATGACCTGCCTGATTCTGAATGCAAGATATGATTATTTGAGTCAATAAAATAACAATTTCGAGTCCATGTCTCAAGGTAGATGGCGGTTTGCATAAGTGGCATTGCATTGTAATATTTATGATCTATGGTAACCACTGAACAGTAGGTAAGCTTTTTAGTTCATTCACCCACATGAGCCATTGTAATAATCAGCTCTTAATTTTTTGGCTTTTGTCTCAAATTATTTTAGAGTTTTTAATGTTGCCATCATTTACTGCAGAACCATAGATATTCTTAAGGGTTTTTGGGTTTATTACTATTAACAGGTAAATAATAAATTTTATATAGCTTAATATAATTGATTTGGATTTGTTACAGCTACAAAATAGATTTTTTGAGACAGTTTAACCTTAATCAAATTTGTAATATTTTTTATTTTTACCTAGTTGGTTTAGTTCCTTCAATCGGTTTGAAATAACATAATTCTTGTTGCATTGAATCCACACTTCCAGTCTCTTTACTCCTGTGATTTTCAGAAGCATTGACCTTTTGACGAATTCCAGTGCAAGGCAGAGGTAAAGATACAAGCAAAGAATTTTTAAACTTTGGTTTTACTGTATCACCTAATGCTTTCTCACTGACTTTATCCTTATGTTTCTCTCCATTTTCTTTGTTCCACACTTTCTTGTCTATGAAATCTTTGATTAATTTACCATAAGAAGAAATTAATTCCGGTGACCTGGATGTTACTTTTTTTTCACTGGTCGTTGCTGGTGTTAAATTATTGCATGAACTACTGGCTGTTGTTGCAGGTCTAAAATGGAAATAGAAATTCAGAAAACTTTAATCAATTTTGAAACATATCACTGAATATAATATAAAAAAAAAAAATATATCCAAGCTAAGCTTCAAATGTACTGTTTTGGCAAAATTAATTTTCACTAAGGACAATAAATTTCATTTTCATTTACAGTAAATGTTACTTGCAATATGTCTTTAAAATTGGTTCAAATCACATAAGACTTGAGGATATTTACTCTTTAATGATGGTAGTTTTCATTTTAGATAGGTAACCATCAATTTTTGCTGTTTTCAGTTTGAATTTCATTGCCTCTCTTTGATTTTGCCTTGTGTGTGCATTTGTAGATGAAGCTGCATTATCCATGTGCTCTTTCTGGATTTTCAAGGCCAAAACTTCATCTTGTTTTAGATTTTCAATATATTTCTTATGTGCTTCTTCTTCTTCTTGTTGAATTTTTCTGAAAGGTTAATTTATTTTTGATAAATTTTTGTTAAGCATATATTAAGCATATAAGCTTTTAATTTTTTTTAAAATGCATATAATATAAAACATAATTACTCTGTTTTTTGTTCATATTCTAGGTGTTTGCATTTAGTTAATCCAATTTAGTAGGTACTTTGTTGTTGGTGGCAACTAGACTTCTAACATAATACAATTTTATACTAGTACATTGAGTAATTTTAACAATCATATTTCGCAATAGTCACAATGAAACATTGCCATATTTAGCTAGTGTTAAATAAATAAAAAACATACTTAATCAGTAACTCAGTTTCCTCAATGTGTTTTTCTTCAAGCCGTTCTCTCTCTGCTTTAAGGCGCTGAAGTTCCTCTTCATATTCTAATCTGATTTCACCAGGCAAACTTAGCCTGGTTACAGGTTTTTCTATGAAAAAATAACATGATATGGTAGAAATGAAATAAATGGTCTGTGTTTCAAACCATAAATTATTCACCAGTACATAATAATAATAAAAAATATAGAAATATAAATATTACTTTGCATTTGTTCAATTCCTGAAAGAGTAATTTGAGTTCAACTTTATCTTTCTGGAAAAGTAAACAGTATTTCAAGACGTACTCACCTTCTGGAAGAACGATGTCATCGCCTCTTGATTTAATATCTATTTCTTGAGGAAATTTATTTTGAATGAAGCTCCACAACTCAAGATTTACTAAAGTTTTTCGCTTTGTGGCCGTCCTGAGCCAGGATCCAATTCTTAATCGACAGAGAGGACAGCACAAGGCATTATTTTCAACACTTCCATTGAAACAACGATGACAAAAATCATGAAAACAAGGTAATGTCACTGGTTCTACTAATATTGATTGACAAATGGAGCAAATCAGATCTTTTAATTCTAATTTATCTAATTTTAACAATTTATTATCAATTTTAGACAGCCGCTTCTTTGACTTGGCCGCCATTTTTTATACGACAAATGTTTTGAAGTTTTTGACATTAGAAATCCATTTTGTGTTCAGAATACGTTCAGAATATAAGCATTGATTCGATTATCTGTCTCTGTTTTAATATAGCTTTTAAATAGAGACAAGGGAGAATAGAAGTTCATTGTCTTTATATAAAATTCCGCTGAAAACATTTGATATACAAACTGTATAACATGGGAGTGCCAGACAGACTCGTGCTCATCATACGAGACTACTTGTCGAACCGTTCGTTCCGATATTAAGTCGAGGGAACGCGCTCCCGCCCCCGTCACGTCTACTCGTGTAGGAAGAAGGCGTTGCTTCATCGGCGACTTCAGACCGCAGCTACCACCATGGGACAGTGGTTCCGGAAGTGGCGCATCGACATTAACCCCACGAAAAGCACAGCGGTGCTCTTCAAAAGGGGTCGCCCTCCGAACACCACGTTGAGCATCCTCTCCCGTCTAGGCGCGTCGACACCTCCACCTCCGCCATTCGCCCAATCACGATGTGTGACCAGCCCATACCATGGGCCCCGAAGGTCAAATATTTAGGCGTCACCCTCGACAGAAGGATGACATTCCGCCCCCATATAAAGGCGGTACGCGACCGTGCCGCCTTCATACTAGGACGACTCTACCCGATGATATGTAGGCGAAGTAAAATGTCCCTTAGAAATAAGGTGACATTCTACAAAACTTGCTTACGCCCCGTCATGACCTATGCAAGTGTAGTGTTCGCTCACGCGGCCCACACTCACATAAAATCATTCCAAATTATTCAATCCCGTTTTTGCAGGATAGCCGTCGGAGCCCCGTGGTTCGTCAGGAACGGCGACCTCCATGACGACCTGGACTTAGAGTCCATCAGTAAGTACCTACAGTCGGCGTCGATGCGCCACTTCGATAAAGTGGCACGACACGAGAACCCTCTCATCGTGGCCGCCGGTAACTACATTCCCGATCCTGCGGAAAGAATGGAAAGCAGTCGACGTCGCCCAAAACACGTCATCTCGGATCCTCCCGATCCACTAACGGTGCTCTTAGGTACTTCAAGCACCGGTCACCGTTCTCGTGGAACCCGTCGCTTGCGACGAAGGGCTCGACGAGTAAATTAACCCTCAGACACAGCCCACTGAGTTTCTCGCCGGATCTTCTCAGTGGGTCACGTTTCCGATCCGGTGGTAGATTCTGCGAAGCACGGCTCTTGCTAGGGTTCGTGTTAGCAACGTCGTCAGGTGTCAGGTTTGAGCCCCGTGAGCTCACCTACTAGTTAAGGTTACGCTGGAATAGCCTCTCCAGGCTATATAGTATAGTATAGGTATAGCTATATACCTAGTCAGGTCATAAGTATTGTCACACAGTAAAAACTTTTCTTTTAGAATGCTGGTCACAAAAAAGTTTATTGAATTCGAATTTCGAATTGTTCATGAAAATAAAAATGTATACTTTTAGAATTTTACTCATTTTTAAATATGGAGTGTGAAATAAGAGAAAACTTTTACTGAATATAAGGTTTTAATAAGCTAAAATTAACAGTAAAATTTGCTTTGATTACATTAGGTACATTGACAAATAACGAATAAAATAGATTGACAATGACGTCAACTTATGGCTAATAATTTCAACTAAGAAGTTTACATCATTCTCCCGCACTATTTTAAAACATAATCTTTTAAAAATCCTGGCGTTTTATGGACGCGACCAGATCTACGAAGTGTTGGCTCCGGCGGTGGTGATGATGGTAATTCTGTCTCTAGCTCTCTGTTATTATCAAGTACCACAGGTCCCGTTTCATTAGATGAAGGAATCTCCAAGTTTTGGTCTTCTGTTTCCGGAAGTGGTTCTGCGACGTTATGATAATCAATAGTGTGTTCATTATCTATTCGCAGATCTACCCTTTCTGAACCCAATGGTGCTAGATGACGATTCGACACTGTTGTTTCTCGGCCATCTGGAAGCCGAATGTATGAAAAGTCAGGATTGCTGTGTATCAATTCGACCTCTTCTACTAATGGCTGATATTTATTTGTACGATTAAATTTCTTCATCAAGACTTGTCCAGAATTTGTAAGCCACGATGGAACAGAAGTGCCGTTTGTAGATCTTCGAGGGTGTCTAAACATTCTTTCATGTGGAGTGCAATTTATGGTTGTACAAAGTAATGATCGGATTGAATGTAAGGCTTGTGGTAATACTTGTTCCCAATTTTCTACCGAAAGATTCTTCGTCTTCAGCGCCAAAAGAATCGTTCTCCAAAGAGTAGAATTAAATTTTTCTACTTGACCGTTACCTTGAGGGTTATAAGCTGTAGTTCTACTAGTGGCAATACCTCGAACATGTAAAAATTCCTGTACTTCAGCAGAAAGAAATGCTGTTCCGCGATCTGAATGAACATAAGAAGGCATGCCAAATATCATAAACAAGTTGTTAAGATGTTTAATCACTGTTTTCGAGCTTACATCTGAGCATGGGAATGCAAACGGAAAACGTGAAAATTCGTCAATCACGGTAAGTATGAATTTGTTATTATTATTTGTTGGAACTGGTCCTTTAAAATCTATGCTAAGGCGTTCAAAAGCAGCCGTCGCTTTAACAAGTTTCCTCTGGTCATCAAAGGTATTTCGGAAGAATCTAGGTTTTATTTCAGAGCAGGTTCGACAAGATTTTGTCATTGTTCTGACTTCTTCAATAGAATAGGGAAGGTTTTTAGAGCGAACCCAGTGAAACATTCTTGTTACCCCTGGATGACAAAGAGCCTCATGCAGCGAGAAAAGTTTTGCAGTACGTGTTTCTACAGTGGCACAAACTCGGGATAGTGCATCAGCAGCATAGTTCTCTTTCCCTGGTCTGTATATAATATCGTATTTGAAAGCAGCAAGTTCCAGTCGCCATCTTTGAATCTTTTCATTCTTTATCTTACTTGAATGTTTCATATTAAACATAAAAGAAACCGAGCGTTGGTCAGTTACCAACTTAAAGTGTCTACCAATAAGGAAATGTCTCCATTTCTTCAATGATTCCACAATGGCGTACGCTTCTTTTTCAATGGCGGAATGGTTTTGTTCGCTTGAATTCAAAGTTCTTGAGAAAAACGCCACTGGTCTAGAATTTTGCGTAAGTACTGCTGCAATGGAATGATCGGAAGCGTCAGTTTCCACTGTAAAAGGTATATTTTCATCAATTGCATGTATAGAAGACTTTGCGATATCATTTTTCAAGCCTTCGAAACATTTAATTTGCTCGCTTGTGAGTGGAAAAATCGTCGTATTAGCAAGTGAGTGGATCCGTTCAGAAAATTTTGGAATCCACTTAGAATAATGTGCGAACATGCCGAGTGTCCTTCTTAAGGTCGGTAAATCGCTTGGTGGAGGTAAATTAATCAGTGGCTTGAGTCGCTCATTGTCAGGTTTAATTATGTGGTTTTGAATATTATAGCCTAGAATATTAATTGACTTTTGAGAAAATTTGCATTTTTGTATACTCAGTGTTAAACCGTATTTCTTTGCGGCATTCATAAAACTTTCTAAGTTATGATCGTGTTCTTCAAGAGTACGGCCAGAAATAGTTATATCATCAAGATACGCATATGTGTTTTGAAGCTTCTCTTTTCTTATAATCCAATCGATTGTTCGTTGGAAGCTCGAAACACCATTTGTTACTCCAAAAGGAATACGCCTGAACTGGTACAAATTTCCCAGTGCTTCAAAAGCGGTAAATTTCCTTTCTTCGGGTAGTATAGGTACTTGATGGTACGCGTTTTTTAGGTCTATTAGGCTGAAAAATATATTCTTTGCCACTTTCGAAACTAAGTCCTCAATGTTTGGTAAAGGATACGCGTCGAGTTCTGTGTAACGATTAATTGTCTGAGAGTAATCAATTACAAGGCGTTTTTTATGAGTTTCGCTTTTTGTTATTAGTACTTGGGCCCTCCACGGTGATTTACTTTCTTCAATCACGCCCTCTGCTATAAGATTTCTGATTTCTTCTTTAATAAATTTACTATCCTCTTTGTTGTGCCTTCGAGACTTTATAGCAATAGGTTTGCAGTTGGGAGATACATTCGCAAAAAGCGGTACAGCTGGTACTGATGCTTCAGCTACGTTACATACTTGAAGTGGATGTTTTGGCCCACCGAAAGAGAACTCTAGCGATGAATGTTCTTCGAGGACGTCATGGCCGATAATTATATCAGCACAAAGATTTTTCACGATAAGAAGATTCACATTATCATATCTATGATTTCCGATTTTCAAGGTTTGCCAAGTTTAACCTTCTACTTGTGAAGTATAATTAAGAGAGGCCATAGAAATAGTCTGATTACAGGATTTTCTTTTTAACCCGCATAGTCTTGCAAAGTTGTCATTTATAAAACTGATGGAGCTGCCGGTGTCGAGAAGTGCTTCTGCTCTTATTCCCCGAATATAAGCGGGTACAGTAGCTTTACGTAATGAAGAAGGTGACGCTGCTGTGATACAAGCGGAAAGATCTTCAGTACCTACTACCACAGAATTTGTAGATTTAGAAGAGCTTCTACAAACAGTGGCAAAGTGCCCCTTCTTGTTGCAGAGCTGACAAGTCTTTTCAAATGCAGGGCAGTTCTTACGAGGATGTATTTGACCCCCACAAAAGAAACATTTTTGTCGTCGAGGAGTATTAACAGAAGAGCAGGTCTCGTTGTGCAGAGTTTTCGATTTCGAAGAGACTAATGTTGGTTCTTTTGGAGGAACAGCATTTAAAGAGACAGTATTGAAGTTTTGAGAGTTGATCTCTGCAGTTTCTAGAGAGAGTGCTTGGTTGTAAGCTTGATCAAGTGTTAAAGTTAAGTTTTCTAAAAGCCTTTGTCTGATTTTATGCGATGATATACCGGATATGAAAGCATCACGTACGCTATCGTTTTTGTTTGTTTCTGCATCAACAGCCACAAAATCACAATCTTTAGAAAGTAGTTTCAAAGCTTGTAAATATGTGTCAATACTTTCTTCTGGACGTTGTTTCCTTGTTGCTAACATGTGTCTAGCAAAAATCAGATTTTTTGGTTTTACATACAGTTTTTGCAGTATAGTGATCGCTTCTTCGTAGTTCGTAGCTTCGCTTATATATGTGTAGATATTTGGTGATATATGGTTTACCAAAAGTTGAAACTTTATGTTGTCCCATTTTTCTGGCGGACGAACCTACTGTGCATCTGTTTCTGAAACGGCCGGCTTCTGCACGAAAATGAAGTTTTCGAAGGTTTTACGCCAATGTATCCAAGCTCTCGTACTAGAGCTATCTGACGGGTCGATATCAAACCTTTCAGGGCGGAGATACCTATCCATTTTTTATTTATTTAGCTTATTAAATTGAAATAAGAGAAAACCTTTACTGAATATAAGGTTTTAATAAGCTAAAATTAACAGTAAAATTTGCTTTGATTACATTAGGTACATTGACAAATAACGAATAAAATAGATTGACAATGACGTCAACTTATGGCTAATAATTTCAACTAAGAAGTTTACATCAGAGTGGACGCTTAAAGAAGACCGTGTTGCAGTTATTGCGTTGTATCGCATCGTTGCGGTTACGCGCCAATTCAAATTTTTAACATACTGAAAAATTTGAATATAACCAAAAGATTCGTTTATCGTACCGTCAAACGATACAATGAAGACTCTAGTGTAGATGATAGTTCAAGAAGTGGTCGCCCTCGGTCTGTTAGGACTCCAGCAGTGATAAAAGCTGTGAAGGCGCGAATTCAAAGAAATCCCAAACGTAAGCAGAAACTGTTGGCCCTTCAGATGGGGTTAAGCAGAACCACGGTGAAAAGGGTGTTAAATGAAGACTTAGGGCTTCGGGCATATCGAAGAAAAACAGGACATCGTTTGAATGTTCGTCTAATTGACCTGAGACTGAAGAGATGCCGCGCTTTGTTGAAGCGGTACGCGGGAAAAAAATATCGGGAAATTCTTTTTTCGGATGAAAAAATTTTTACCGTAGAAGAGAGCTACAACAAACAAAATGATAAGGTGTACGCACACAGTAGTGAAGAAGCCAGCAACCGTATTCCGCGTGTCCAACGAGGTCATTTTCCATCCTCGCTCATGGTATGGTTGGGAGTTTCTTATTGGGGCTTAACAGAGGTACATTTTTGTGAGAAAGGTGTAAAAACGAATGCAGTTGTGTATCAAAATACAGTCCTGACGAACCTTGTGGAACCTGTTTCTCATACCATGTTCAATAACAGGCACTGGGTATTCCAACAAGATTCGGCGCCAGCTCATAGAGCGAAGAGCACACAAGACTGGCTGGCGGCGCGTGAAATCGACTTCATCCGGCACGAAGACTGGCCCTCCTCCAGTCCAGATTTGAATCCGTTAGATTACAAGATATGGCAACACTTGGAGGAAAAGGCGTGCTCAAAGCCTCATCCCAATTTGGAGTCACTCAAGACATCCTTGATTAAGGCAGCCGCCGATATTGACATGGACCTCGTTCGTGCTGCGATAGACGACTAGCCGCGCAGATTGAAGGCCTGTATTCAAAATCACGGAGGTCATTTTGAATAAACTTTAGTGTCATAAGAATCTATGTTTTGTTAAGTTCATTTTGGTATATGAATGGTTACATAATGAATAAACTTGTTTCAATTATTTTACATTCAACATGTGACAGAATTTTTGACCTGACTAGGTAGTATAGTATAGGTAGGAAACAAAAAAAAACCCGCTGAAAAACGTCATTTTAATCACTTGAACCATAGATAAATACACTTATGTAACTGACTTGAACCACTGGGTTGAAATGCTTATTTTCACCGGAAATTCGATAAGGTGCTTCGAAAGGCTATTCTTTATCATTGAATTTTTTGGACCAAGCTTCTTTAGATGCGGTTTTAGAGTAAGTCAGAGAATTTTTTTGAGGAACTATCATTTGTCTCCTTACTCAGTTTCTGTTTTTTTGAATATTCGGGGACTTTAATGATTTCTTGGGTTAAACAACGGAAAACACAGTGCAGGTAGGTTTCCCATTAGGTGGGCTGACGATCTGCTAAAGATCGTGGGAATCTGTTGGATGCAGACTACGTAGGAACGATGATTGCGGTGAACCTTGGGAAAAGCCTAAAACCAACAGTCTGTGAACTGATAATGATGATATGTTATAAATACATATGTATGTGTATTTTTCTGGAATCTTTATAATTCTACGTATTTGTATTTCGACCATGGGGTACTTTCTGACTTTTTCCACTATCTTATCGGTGTAAATGATTTTACATTTGGAGGTAAAGCGTGCAGCTGTAACATTGTTTGTATAATTTACTTAAGATTTTACAGATGAGACTGGTACTTTTTGTGTTGTCCAGTTGGTCCCACAAACAAGTTTGTTGGATAATTTCGTTAGTTTCAGTAATGGTTACAGTTAACACACTTTCCAGAGTTCGGAAGGAATCGGTGGCGAGTTTTTCACAAAATTTTCGGTGATTTTTCACAAATATTATATTTTATACATGACGTGTTGGATCTTGATTGTTGATTTTTTTGTTTACTAGCATAATCCGCGGCACGCACACGATTCTCTGGACCCAAACTAAGATATTTATACCATGGGACCCACAAATTGATATACTTAAATAAAACTGAGACTTCACATAACTCTAAATAAAAAATATCATGACGGAAAATCGTGTGATTTTGTGGCCAGTTGACGTGATAATTTCGTGATATGAATTGACCTAGAAATCGTTGCGGTAATAAATCGATTGTTTCATCCGTGGCATATAATTAAAATGTATCATCTATGGGCGTGGTATATGGCGCCGTCCTACTAAAACTAAATGTCATCGAAATCTATGGCGTCTATTTAACAACAAAAACTTATTATTTTCATGTAACGAATTCCGCGAAGTATGCGAGCGATCTCATTGTAACTTTTCCAATTTTTTTTTAAAGATTTTTCGTTATTTTTTTCGACTTAAACTGATAGCCTAGGGGCTTATGCCAGCGTAACCGGGCGAGTAGGTGAGCTCACGGAGCTCTGACCTGAGGACGTTGCCAAAACTAGCCCCAGCAAGAGCAGTGCTTCGCAGAATCTACAACCGGATCGGAAACGCGACTCACTGAGAAGATCAAGCGAGAAATTCAGTGGGCTGTGTCTGTGGGTTAATTTACTCTTCGTCGTTGTGGTACCTAAAAGTACCGATAGTGGATCGGGAGGATCCGGAATGACGTGTTTTGGGCGACGTGGACTGTTTATCATTTGTAGTTATACTAAAAACATGTAGCAGGTTTGGTTAACAATGGTTTTCAGGATCGGGTACTATAACTACATGTTACCGGCGGCCACGACAAGAGAGTTTTCGTGTCACGCCGCTTTCTCAAAATGGCGCACTGATGCCGACTGTAAATAATTACTGATGGAGTCCAACTCCACATTATCGTGAAGATCCACGTTCTTCACGAACCACGGTGCTCAGAGGGCTATTTTGCAAAAACGGGTTTGAATGACTTGCAGGGGTTTTAAATTAGTGCGGGCTGCGGGAGCGAACACACACTTGCATAGGTCATGACTGGATGTATGCAAGTTTTGTAGACAGTCACCTTATTACGAAGGGACAATTTAATTCCCTTGTAAATCATCCGAGAAAATGTTTTTAACAAGGTGCTTCATACATGCTTCAAATGTTATATAATCGAAACATTCTCAGCTATCAAATCTATGCTATGCAATGCTAATCATTGCTACTTGCACGAAATAAAAATTCACAAGATTAAAAAATGCACTCTTGATGAGACATCTATAAAATCAATATAATAAAACAAAATTGAAGAATTAAAAACTTACTTAAATAGTGCATAACTTACTTGTATGTACTACTTTTTAAACTCAGTTTTTAAAGTGTACTTTAAAGAGAATAATGCCTTTTTAAATAAAAACAAGTAGGTAATGCTTTTAGTTGCCTTTTAGGACTACAACGCAACTATTTTCTTTGTGACATCAATATTTAACTTATCTAGTTCATGGATAATTTCTGTATGAAGATTTTGTTTGAATTAGAACCTCCTTTAGAGATTTTTTAACCGTTTTGCTTGATATACTTAAAAGAAGTAGCTATACTATGTGTTAAATGGTTATTTAACTTAATACAATAGTTTCATTTATCATTTTCTTTTTTTTACGATGTAACCGGTCCCCCAAGATTTTAGTCGATTATTTTTTTTGTAGTTAGCGAACTCTTACCAACATTAAGGAAAAATTTGGTAGCCATGTTGATATTTTCCTTCTTTTTTCGTCATGTACCGACTCACATGTATTTGAGTACGAGAAGCGATTACAAGAGAAACCACGAGAAATATGGTGGTTGATGGAAAATTGTAGATGGTGTTCTTTTGTTCGTGCATAACTGTGGTGAATTTTAACAAATGTTAAAGTGTGCTTTGAAATCTAGTTTCCACGGGATAGAATCGTGAAAATGTCTGCAATGCATTTTGTAGTTCATCCTTTGCCTGGGACGGAGGATCAGTTGATAGACAGGTAAACATATTTTATCGTTTTGCTAGACTCCATTTCGTTCACGTTGTGAAATCCGACATTCCATGACTTCAATTCACAAAGAACATTTTAATGTCTCACGTTAATGAGCACGGTGTACTCACCTTAAATTTTTCAATTTCACTATAAAATATAATATAGATGTACATACTAGGTATATATGTAATAAATACTTTTGTGTGTCGGTGACATTATGTATTGCAGTTTTTTCATGGGCATGGCAAATATAATTTTCAGATGTACGATTGCAATAAAATCCGTTTTCTCGTGTCCAGTTTTACAGTATCATAATTATTAGTTCATGATCCCAATTATAAGTTTCTATAGATATTTCAGTTATGAAGACACAATCAATAAATTGATGCTACCTATTTATACAAAAGTAGGTAGGTCATGCTCATGATGAGATTTTTAAACTACAAGAGATAAATGTTTAGATATAAAATGCACTGAATTCGATTTACAGGACTATTATTCTTTAAATCATAAAGTATATCTCAAATATAACTAAGAAGTTTCGAAATATACATGTAGTTTACTTGATACTTACACACCCAATTAGTACATTTCTTTTTGCTTTCTTTACCCTCTTAAATAGATTCTATATGAAAAAAATCAGTTCTGAGAAAATGCATCTTTTGTGTTAAGTTATTAAACGGATGACTACAACAATATCTAATAATAAATAATTGCACCCAACTGGGATCAATCTATTATCACATACAGGTCTATTGTCACCAATAAGCTCAATACTGTGATAATAGACAGGGTCTTCTGTGTTGAGCAGTGTTGGTTAATGTCACCATTCCTCATGACGAGAACATCATGAAGGCAGAAAAGGATAGCTTAATAAAATATAGTTACATTTTATAGAATTTAGACCTGACCCGCGCAACTAACTTTATGGCATGTTGATTCAACAATCTTGGTTTATCTGTTCAACAATCTGATGGTTGTTTAATTTTAATTCAAATTTATATGGTCAAGTGTGTACACCTAGAATGGCACCATCACATTCTTCTCATGGTGTTTGTGTTACTAATGAATTCATTAGATAATGGGCAGCACACTAAAATAGTCAACTAGATTTTACGGGTGGTAGGATGTATTGTGACCTGCACTGTTTAGTTAACAACATCCTGCTTATTTCTGCCGTAAAGCAATAATATCTTGCAGTGTGAGGGGTGGGACAGACTATACAGTAAATGGAGACTATGACCTCATGTTTCAAAGTGGATAAAAATGTGAATTATATGGGTTGTAGTAAAATTATGTGACTGTGAAGTTTGTAGCTTGTTAATCCAAAAAAAAAAATCAGTCCAACAACTGAATACAACAAGAATACAAAGAAAACCTATTGCTAACTATAAATTAAATAAGGGATGTCTATATAATGTTCCACTAGTTTGTTAAATTTAGTACTAAAATTATTACACAAAGAACATAATTCTAGAATAATACACCTATAATTACCATAGAAACTTCATTTTTACAAATACTTGATTAAATATTCAGAAAATGTGCTTAGAGAGTACACATAATCAAATAGCTATATTGTCAGATTTCAAAATATTTTTACCTATTTGATTCACTGGTTCTCTACTTAGTGAGTACTATATCTTGGAGTCTGGGTTCTATTGCTGGTGAGTTCCAGTATTAAAGATATTTTATACCATTAGGGATCAAGGTAATGTAAGGTAATATTCTAGTCTATTATATATGTTTCCCTCAATAATAACAAAGAAAAAAATCATAACTTGATATAGTTCAATGTGCAATCTCATATAATTGAAATCTATTCTTTGGTTGCAGAGAGAACATTATTGATTTCATATTAAATTCAAATTTATTTAAATTTGACAAAATGGTAACCACAATTTGTAAATGTATTACAGAAATAGGCAGGGTGGTGGTACCTACCCGTCCTCACAAGAAGTCCTACCACCAGTATTCATATAATAACTTATATTCATAATAACTTATTTCATATAATAACTGAAAAGTATTTATAAGTAGTCTCACTAGTGGTAGGTATTGTCAGTCCACACAGGTATGTACCACCACCCTAACTATACTGAGGCCTTAGAACTCTTATAACAATCCGGGTAGCGGCATTCGTTGTACATGTCAATGGGCTCCGGTTACCACTTAACACGAGGAGGGCTTTGAGATTGTCCAACCATCTAAAAAAAAGTACTGTAGGATGAAAAATTAAATCAAAATTACCTTGTCTCTGCTTTTCACTACTCTTTTACTAATTTATAAATGTATTTACTGATTGACTTTTATTTAAATGATGAAATGGACAATAAATGTTACTCAATATATGAAATGTTTTCGTATTTTTATCTATCTAAGTATTTTTACCAAATTCCTTTCAGAAGATTTAAAAAAATATACAAAATTTGTATTTTTGTCTTACAGAATTAGAGAAGTAGCAGAACGTTGGAACCGATACGGAACAGGTGCAGGTTCTTCAGCTCTCAGTTCACTGAGAGGTGTACGGGCTGTTGCTGCTGGGCCTGCCCATATTGCATGTTTGTTGGAAGATGGAACCATATGTAGAGCTGCTTTCTCAATCATCCCTGATAGATTGGACCTGAGTAAATCAGATGCTAGCAAGAATGGAGGAAATGGCGGTGGCGGAAGTGGTGGAGGTGGAACGAGTGGTGGAAAGCAAGGAGGCAGCAGTGGTAGTTGTGGATCTCGCCAACAGCCACGCACTCGAGCTCGAATTATGAGAAATTCTATTCGTGCTGCTCCTAGTTCTCAAGGTAATTTGTCTATTGTTTTCCTTAGTTATAAAATAATAAAGAATGCCGAACCTATGCTTAAACCATTATTGTGCAGGCTCTTTCTGTTCATCAAGTTTTAGCTTTTTTTTAAACAGGTACTGAAAATATGTATATAATTTGAGTAATCTATTTAATATTTGGGCAGGGTCTACAAGTCGTGCCACTGGTGTTATAATTGGAGCTTCAGGTTCAGGGCGAGTTGTTTCTATGCCTGCTCCTTTTGTACCTGAAGATCTTGTCACACAGGCTCAAGTTGTACTCCAAGGCAAAAGTAGAAGCCTCATCATCAGGGAGCTACAAGTACGTGCTTTTGAAATAGTAAATTATCATATGATGTTTGAACACCAAACAAATTGCAGGGTATCTTAAAGTATTTTTTTATTAAATTTGTTGGAGCTTTTGGTAGTAACCAAGAGGTGAAATTGAGGGTCTAAACTGAAAACTCAATTATGTATTAGATTAAGAATTTGTAGGAGAGTGAATCTTCAACCTAATAATCTCTACATAAATTTGAAATGTCAAGCGACAGTGTTTACAGTATTAGTAAAAAAAATCCAGGCTTAAATTGAATCATACTAATGAATTTATAACTATTTACCTTAATGAAACACAAAACAAAGTTTGAAGACCTGCATGAGTCGATCAGCAAGACTGAACTTGTTTGGTAACCTCTCTAACTACTACTGTCTATTGCATCGCGTAGGTCCGTAGGATGCCCACAACGACGACTATTATGATATGATAGGCGTCCTTAGTATGTACTCTATGGACACAATCAATCACTAGAGTCATAAATAATATTTCACCAACCGGTGGTCTCAAATGCATTAGATCTGTACTGTGTAACCAGCCTGGGAAAGTCGTGCAAACTTTCGAATTTAGAAAACTTGCATCAAGGAAGCTAGGGGACTTCTTTCCTCACGAATATTGGGGATTAAAATATAAAATTGCCGATTTGTACTGAGAAATTGAAATTCTATTTTTTTTTCATTTAACATATTTATTTAATTAAATTATCTACCATTATTATCTATACATTGCTGCAATCTAATAGGAAGGTCATTTATGCTGTTGCGATAGAACTCTGGATATCTAGATTCTACAAACTGTGTGAAAGCATTTTGTACTGCCCCTTGGGAAGAAAACTTTTTATCATGTAGAAAATTGTCCAAATTACGAAAAAAATGGTGTCCGTTGGAGCAAGGTCTAGCGAATACGTAGAGTGACGAATGGTTTCTAATTGCAGTTTCTCTAGAGTTAAAACGGTTTCTCGTGCTGTATTAGGTCTCGCGATATCATGGAGCAATAATGGTGAAGATCGATTTATGAGTTGGGGCTGTCACTGCAAGTTTTGCTATCATTGTTCGACATAGTTGCACAGTAGACATCTGCCGTTTTAGACATTATTTGACGAGATCGGAGAAAACTGTAGTGAATAACACCATGCTGAGATCACCAAACAGTTACATTACTTTTTTATTGGTAAGCTTTGGACACTGTTGCGGCGTTTGGCCTGGGGTCAGCCATTGCATTTTTCGCTTACGGTTATCGTAAAGAATCCACTTTTCATCACATGTCACAGTTCGATTCAATAATCCTTCATTTCTGTATCGATTCAACAAGGCAACACAAGTTTCAACACGCGTTTCTTTCTGCAGATCATTCAAATCATGGGGCACCCATTTTTCATATTTTTTTATTTTATTGATTTGACGCAAATGAGCCAATATTGTTGGTAAGGTAACGTTAAACCGTGCCGCTAATTCTTGGGTAGTTTAGCTCGGATCGACTTCCGCCATCTCTTTCAATTCATTGTTATTCACATGTGTGGGCGGTCTTCCACGTGGTTCGTTCTTCAAATCAAAATTTCCATCACGAAAGCGTTTAAACCAACATCGCACGGTGCGTTCATTAGCAGTCCCCTCTCCAAACGCAACATTGATATTGCGAGCTGTTTCTGCGACGTTATTTCCGCATCGGAACTCGTATTCAGAAATCACTCGAATTTTCGAAGTATCCATCTTTCTGGTCCAAGCTGATTAAAAAAAACAACAAAGTCGACAATCGAATGTTCACCTTTTTTTAAAAGAAGAACTTAATAGGTTTCACAATAGTTTCACTCAAAAATCTCAAACCATGAAAGTTCTAGGGTAATTCGAAGTACCTATTACAATAGAAGGATAATTTCATACTTTAAGCCCTATTACCTGCACCGGTTAGGAGCTGAGCCGACGACGAGGTTCCACCATTGTGGGTATGAACTGGACACGGCGGAGCATACGCTCGCTGTCTGCTACGCTTGGGAGGTGGAGGGCCGTGTCCAGGTCCAAAGATAGGATTTTGCTGCCTGTCGTAGTGGCGTCGATGCTTGACGGCGACGAATCCTGGAAGACTATGCTCGACTTCTGTGAGTGCACCATCTCGCGGAAGGAGGTGGCGGGGCGAGTGAGGCAAAGCCCTCCTCACTACGCAGAAACCCGCCGCCGCCGAGCAGGGGATCGGGACCGGGGTCCCATCGTGATCCGGCTCCCTAAGACCTTCAAGCTCCACCCACTTTGTTCGGGGAGGGACCCAGGCGTGAGGTGTGCTCGGCACGCTGGCCCGTAATAGGAAACCGGGTAATGGTAGGGCGCGTTCTCTCGACCGCTCCGGGAGAAGGTGTAGCGCGGGGACGGCGGGTGGGATATAATATGTTCTGCGTCGATTCTGTCCTGCCGGCTCAATGCCCCCGACTGGACTTCTCCGGCCCGGTTCGGGATCGGGCGCCGGCTTTGAGCGGCAGGAGTTTTCGATGATTTTCAGCTCCCACATACCCCACCCGCCGGACGGGTGAGGATCCGGTGATTGTCTCCTGTACAAAAAAGGGGTACTCCTTAATTAGTCCCAGAAACCTGTTACAAACCATTAAGGAAAGCTAAACAAGTCATTAAGTGTTCAATGTGTTCGATAGCATGAGCAATATTTGAGGTAAATCATTTCTCCACAACGATAGACGAGAAGGAAAGAAGACTGAATCGAGTAGTTAAATAATGAAAACGTAGACAATTTTGATTCATTAGTGAGTGCTGGTTTAGGAGTGAACTTAGATGATATTCCATAACACTCCTAATAAGCAAATTTAGTGATAATGTTGTCAGGACGACATCACAGTATTGTATCAATCAAATTCAATGAAAAATATAAAAAATAAGAATCCTCACCCTATAGGTTGAGTTCTACTTCATTCACGTGTTCGGATACGAGTTTTAAAGCGATAGAGGGTTTTGTTGGTATATATATATATATCTCCCTCCTACGAATGCCAATTTTTTCTGATCCAAAAGATAAATTGCAATACTAGAGAGAACATTGAAATTTAATATAGCTATAATCATGTTGAGGAGCAGATATAGGAAAACTAGGGGACTGAAACCCAAGCTCTAAAATTGATAACTAGGTAGAGAGAAGAGAAACTTGGAATAAAGAATTGGAATAAAAATAAATAAGGGCTATTTGTACAATGAAAAATATGCTCTCGTTATTTTAGAACAAGATAGCAATTATTCCAGTGCAATTGAGCCTACGACCTCATGTTTTAAAATGTTGCGACTTCCGTCGTGACGTCCATGGATAATCAGTAAAAATATGACGTACAGACTGATTCTATGATAGTCTTTATATTTATGGGTTATAACTTATTGTTTTGAACGTTTGTCCGTTATGTATGTGTCCAAAATGATTGAACAAAAATAGCGCACAAACCTGGACGTGAATCTTGCGGTGAACAACCTACTGTCGCGCGACGATGAAGAGGGCGAGGAGCCAGAGGGAGGTGAAGGTGGCGACGGTTACGTTCCTGAGGATCTCATTTCACTGCTCGACGGAGGATTCCATGCAGCGCAACAGGACCACTCCGTCATCATTGATGCTGACGCAATGTTCTCCGAGGACATCTTCGGGTACGCGGCTATCAGAAGGTATAACCTGTCAAGCTATGCTCCTTTGCCAAACACATCCCTACCCGTAGTTGAATAGTCCTGATTCCAATCTAGCACGCTCGAAAGCTTACGCTGCCTTCCTCTTGTGTTTCGTGATAGGACTTATGTATATGTCAAAGGCTAATTTAAAAGCATGCATTTATATATAAAACATCTATTTAATAAAATAGGTTGTTTTTATCAGTAGCTGCTTTGTATAGAGATTGTTCTTAGTAAATTTTTTAAACGGAAACTTAATTATACAATGTTGTATAGTCGCAGTGGAGGCGGCGGTGGTGGTGGCAGCGGTGGCCGCAGTGGCGCCAGCCGTGAGAGCAGCAGCTCAGCCCAAGAGCGAACTTCAGAGTTTCGTTGGCGTGAGCGTCAGTACTTTGGACCACGTCGATGGCTGGAATCAGCCCTTAGAGATACGTCATCTTGGGATAAAGACGGAAGTATGTTGTTTTATTTGTTGTTACTTCCCATTACAAATTCTGTTATATATCTCTGAAAATTATTATAAAAAAGCCCATTTACCGTAATGCTTTATCATTAGAATGCATTGCGTAATGGATATAACACCTCGGTATCGAGTAATGTGCCTTTGCTGTGGCTCAAATCCTACAGACAAGTGTTGTAAATTTAAATGAACCTTGTACTTGTACACAAAAAATAACATCGCGTTATAAAATGATAATTCTGCGTAATGGAAGCCTATATTGAGTAGGTACCGGCATACTACCAATAAAATAAAAAGAGGGATTAATCTTGAGGCCTGAGGCGGTATTTATAGGAAAATACAACTATTTGCCTATCATTAATAAGATTAATTGCAATTTTTCTTTTAGCTGAAAGTAAAAAAAAAGAGTCCGGTTTGGCAGCTTCGCCTCTTTGGGTTTCTGAAGAACTAGAATACTGGGATAGTAATGTGAGATTTACGCGAATTGCTGCAACGTATAGTGAACTGGTTGCAATTTCAACCAATGGGCAGCTTTACCAGTGGCGCTGGGCCGATGCGCACCCATACCAACGCAATGAGGTATTTTTAAATTGTAAATCACATTTCAGTGTAATTTGTATTAAAGAAAAACTTAATTAAAACTAAAATAAATTATTCACTTAATAGGGTACCAATTGTGCCTTTCATCCGCGATCCAACTGGCTGGGATTGACATCGAGTGAACGTATTGTCAACGTTAGCGCGGCTGGCATACGCGTATCTGTGCTTACTGATACTGGACGCATCGCTACATTCCTTGATGAATCTATAGGTAATTATTGCATAATGTTAAAAAAATATATACATTATACTTGTATTAATATAGAAAACTTATTAAAAACGTCTTATATTTATAGCTCACGCTCCTGGTGCGTCTCGGTTGGAACACCCCTTACAACCATTTATGGAATTTGGATCTGACAAACCTGTATCCTTGCACGTATGCTCTTTGTACACAGTTGCGAAGCTAGATTCGGGAGCTCTTTATTGGTGGTGAGATTATCTTATATTTTTATAAATTAAATCTCAGAAAAGTTTACATGGATCTGTAAAATTTCAATGTTTGTAATCATGATCTGTTTTTATAGGGGAGTTTTGCCATTGGGACAAAGAGCGCGTCTATGGGAGAAGCATCGCGCAAGATCTCGCAAACAACAGCGAGGCCATTTTTCCACTACACCACAGGACCTACAAGCAGGACAGAGTGTCACTATGAAAAATGCGCCTATGTACCAACCTGGTGCTATTGGTAAGATCATTATAGAACCATAATATAACTTAGGGTTTTTCATATGTACAAAATAATATTATAGTTTACGATTGAGTTCGAAATAGAAGAAAGAACTGACACTAGAGGAACTTACCTTATATTATAAGTATATTTCATTTTTTATATGCAGCTATTAACCAGAAGATGTTTTATGTGATGTTGGTACTAACACCAGAAATACCATATTTTGAAGTAAAGTTCGTTACTTATTATCCAGCTCTTCTTCACCCCTTTATCCACAAGTTTTGGTGGTGGGGCATGCAATGAACACACATGGGTTGGTACCATCTAATGCTAATCTAAGGTATGGTAAATTCAATTGATATTTCAATGTTGTGTTTCAAGATTGGAACCGTCATTCATGTCGTGGCGGCTAATTAGACACCGAAAATCATTTAACATCAGATAAGCCGGAGCTGTCCATTTTACTCAACGAAAAAAGTAATTAAAATAATAGTTGCAAAAATAATTTATGCCCTACGAAAATTAATGCAAATTACAATAATAGGTTTTAACATGTCTACGGGAGTGCCTAAAGTCGGTATTCTACAAAATGCAGCATGGAACCTATCAGATATGTGTCGCTTCAAATTGTTGCCAGCACCTCAACCAGATCGCTCTATATCGGACAAGGACAAAAGGGATTTACAGGTAAATATAATATAAATAAAATAGTACAATAATTGATCATAACTTGCACTCAATAGAAAAAAAGTAGCCTACATAGAACAAAAACAAAACAAAATAAAGTGATCGGTAATCCTTTTCATATTTTAATCTTAAACATTATTACGACTCATTAACAGGATTATTCTTATAAGTCAACCACTAGTTATTGGAAGGAAATTCGTGTATGAGTTTAAGTTCACCCATTTTATAAAATATAAACAGTTGAGATCTTGACATCTATTTTTTTTGTACACTGTATAATAATATGCATATCAAATGTTAAACAAACCTAACAATTTAATATTTGATGTTAAAACTTTTTTAGAATCAGTCTCCGCTCACTGTTTCATCGGTAAAAGCTTCGTCGTCCAGTGGTAACAACAAGGATGGCAACAAAGATAGCAACAAAGACATGGCTGATAGACTTGATATGCCACCACCACCTAGTCCCGCATCATCCACATGCAGTGACACTAGCACTTCACATAGTAAGTACAAGATATCATAGTGCTGCTCCTGAGTAATATCAATTAGTATACTGTCTAAGAAACTGCCTGTAATATGGCATGTAAACGTCGAGGGCCTATAGATATATTGGTGGTATGGTATTTTTCATGGTAACTGGTGAGCTCTTGTATGTGACAGTAGAGTTGTCTGCTTATCACATGGTAGGTATTTCTTCAATTTTTGTTGGCGAGGTGTTTGGCCTGAGAGTGATGTGTTATTATTCGAAGGTAAAGCGTTTCTTTCGTTTGGTTAATTTATATAATTTCTTTAACAGAACGTGCTAAAAGAGTAACAGTGCGTGGTGAGGAGGGATCTTCTAATGATGGATCTAAACGCGATGAAGAAGAATGGCCTCTCAAGGAAGTAGTTTTTCTAGAAGATGTTAAAAGTGTACCACTAGGCCGTGTACTAAAAGTCGACGGCGCTTATGCTGCCGTACGATTCCCAACAATCGGAAAAGATGGGAAAGAAGTGGTACCATCTTCTGGAGATGACTGGACCACGCTGCTACAAGACTGTCGTCTTGTGAAGAAAGATGATCTCGTCGCGGTCAAAAGTGGGACAGGAGGAGCTACTGGTCCACGGGGACCTGACTGTGTACAGCGTTCTCCCAGAAAGATTGCATTGCCTCCCGAAGTGCAAGTTTTGACAATTGCTGTGAGTTTTAACTTTTCTGGGTTTATTATATAAAAATAATTTTATTAATTTAGACTGAGAACTAATATTAATTACGTTGGTTCAAAACAGGTTGATAACCGCGGTGTGCACGCAGTAGTGCGACGACCTGGCGGCACGCTTGCTTATGCCGTGTACGCCGTGGGAACCACACGTGCACTCACTGATAGTGTCTTCCCCACGGACAACAATGCTCTACTCGGCCATTCAGGTGGTCAAGCCATCCAGCTCACCACTGCTGCTGAGGTAAGGATGCTATAAATAATTATCTTCATTGAAGTGCATAACGGAGGTCGAGACTACGGTATAAAACGCTAAAAATTTAAGTACAGATCTATGTGCTACAACAGCTTTACTATACAGGGAAGCGAGCCTGTGGTGATGTTGGTGGACGGGAACAGTGCGATGTACCCACTGGCACGTGACTGCGTGGGCATGGTGCGCGAGCCGCCCCCGCTGAACCTGGCGCCGGCCCGTGCTCTGGCTGCACACGCGCTCCCACTCCATCCACACGCTCCACACCACCATCAAGCAGCACTCAAGTCACAGGTGAGACATACGTATAAGATTTATATACCATCTAGGAACCATAGGTAGGTAGCGGCTTGGCTCGGTAGGCAACGGCTTGGCTCTGCCCCTGGTATTGCTGAAGTCCATGGGCGACGGTAACCACTCACCATCAGGTGGGCCATACGCTCGTCTGCCTACAAGGGCAATAAAAAAATACATCTAGTTTTAATTCTATTGCCTAGTTGACTTTGGTAAAATAACAATGAAAAGAAAGTACACATTATTTTGACATCATAATGAAATGTAGCTAATAAATATGTTATTTATGTGAATAAAATTGTTTTATAAAAACTTTTATTTTGACAGGTTGCCCTGATAATAATAGTACCCGAGCCCCAGCTGATGATGCCACGCGTTCTCCGTTGCGACTTGGATGGCGTCCGACAGTTGCTACATCAACTTGAAAATGAAAATAATAGTATGTTGAAACATTCGTAATTTAACCAATATTGTTAAGTTATAAATTACAAAAATTATATGCTGTCTTTTTTAACTGTTAACAGAACAACAAATCGTATCAATTCTCCAAGAACGGTGTGATGGCAATAGAAACATTCTTCATGCCTGCATACATATGTGTGCTCCTACCTCAAATAAGGAGCCTGATATTGGTTAGTAGCTAAATGTAACTTGTCTTAGTTCAAACATGTTATAAAACATTAAAATAAAGGATCATATATATAAAATAACGTGACTGCCGCCAGCCACTTTTAGACCTCAACGGTTTTCAAACCAGAATACGTTAATTGCTTTGTGTCAGAAATAGGTAGGATGGTCATAACTAGGTGTACGGGCGCAAGAAGCTCTACGGAAGATAGATTGAAATGTAAACTTCACTGACACTTCAAAATTTTAATTTATTTTATGTAGTAATTTTTTCTCCTTTATGTTTGTTATAATTAATTTTAACATCTGGAAAAACTTACTTTACGAAAAAATTACAGTACTTAAGTTAAAAGTATAATAATATTTTAAGCAACATGTCTATATGTATAATATGTATGTATATATAAAAATGAATTGCTGTTCGTTAGTCTCGCTAAGAGCGGCTGGACCGATTTGGCTAATTTTGGTCTTCAATTATTTGCGGAATTCCAGAGAAGGTTTAAAAGGTATATAAATATGAAAATGCTCGGAATTAAATATAAATAACAATTTTGTTTTCCCTTTGATGTCCCCCCCGTCGGACGGATTTCTTTTTGTTTGTTTTAAGTTTATTTTATACAAAAATTTAGGTCTGTTATTTATCGATTGAGGCACTACGAAGTCTGCCGGATCAGCTAGTCTATATATATAAAAATGAATTGCTGTTCGTTAGTCTCACTAAAACTCGAGAACGGCTGGACCGATTTGGCAAATTTTGGTCTTGAATTATTCGTGGGAGTCCAGAGAAGGTTTAAAAGGTGAAAAAATATGAAAATGCTGGAATTATATAAAAACAAACAATTTTGTTTTTCCTTTGATATGTCCCTGTCGGACGGATTCCTTTGGTTTTTTTTTTTTAAGTTTATTTTATACAAAAGTTTAGGTCTTTTATTTATCGATTGAGGCACTACGAAGTCTGCCGGGTCAGCTAGTTTAAAAAAAAAATCGGTTCTGTTTTTTCGCCTTTTCACATATAGATAATATAAAACTCACGTAAACATACAATGTTCTTAAATTGTTACTCTTTTTTGGGAAAATCAGTCGAAAATTCAATGCCAAATCTCGCAAGTGGCACTACTGGAGCTGCAGCAAATGCGGAAGAAGCAGTACCTGCTATATCATGGCCACCTGAGACTTTTGAGGCGTCCGGTGATGAAGACAGTTTGATGGGACTAACTAATAATGGGTAAAAAATTTACATACTTAAAATACAGTACAATGGCGTTGTGTTCTTTTAAATTAGAGATTTTTTAACTATGTTTTAGAAAAATATCGGGCAGTGGTAATAGTTCCGGTGGTGCAGTAAGCTCGGATCCCGCCGAACGTCGTGGCAATGCTCTTACTGCCTTACGTGCACTCTGTGAGAGTGCTGCGCTCAAGCCCTATCTCTTGCAGTTGCTTATCGCAAGGTAAGTACAGCAACCATTTTCATTGAGAACTGTTTTAGTTCCTTAACAGTAACATTAAAGTGATATTAATAAAATAAACTTGAAAATTAAACTGTGTGTTACTTTAAACAGAGATGGAATGGGACAAACTCCGTTAATGGCAGCTGTGGCCGAGCGCGCTTACCGCGCCGCTCTTGTGTTGCTCGATGCGGTACGCGCGTGCTCCGACGCAGACGAGGCACAGCGCTCAGAAGCCATATTTCCACCAAATGCACATCCGGATCACTCACCCTTACTTGTTCTTTGCTGTAATGACACCTGTAGTTTTACTTGGACAGGCCAAGAACATATTAATCAGGTAAATATAATAATATTGACATAGACCAGGGTAGAAGCCTTTAAAAATAATGAATAGTGAAAGAAAATAATAGTAGGATGAAACCCATTACAAAAGGAGGGGAATATTATAAAAATGAAAGGAAAAATAATTTACGGGCGATCTGAGGTCGGGAAGGGGTTGGGGGGGGGGTAGGTTTAGGGTAAAAAACGGTTTTTCTCGATTTCCGGCAAAACTAAAAGTCCAATGGAAAAAAGTCAAACGGCAAAGTTGTAGGTAATAACAAGATCTAACACTTTTGTATTTACACTTTTTTCACATAACCTCAAAATTTAAGTGAAAAATTAAAAAAACCAAGTTTTTGGTTTTTTATTTTTATCTTTTTCAAAAAAAATCTTTTTGCACGAAATTTGCTGAAAACTTACCTTTTTATGTCCCAAATACGCTGTAATTTATTTGATTAGAAATATTTATTTTTTCACCTTATTTTGAATTAATATCGAAAAAGGACCCTCATTTTCAATCGAAAATTCACCCGTCAAAATATCAGCTTTTTTCAAAAAATTGGTGTTTTCTGTTCGTTGAAATCTCTTTTTTCCGATGGTGAAAAAAAAAAAAATGTTACTATAGTAAATCTTCTCAGAAAATGCAAAAAATCGAAAAAAAACTCGAATTCGAATATATTTTTTTAATTATTTTAAAATTTACACTTTAATTACTCGAAAAACATAAGATTACATGTTATATTGATAGAAAAAAATTGCAAATCAAAATATAATACTATAATTAACAAACAAATAAGATAATAAAATTCATATTTAATAAGACATCTACAATATTTGGAGAAAGTTGTCGAATCTTCTTTAAATTATATGCGTAGATGCCTATTTATAACTATTTTTAGATAACTTATATACCTGAGTGACTTACGAAAAATTTTAGCACATCAAAAGGTATTTGAAATATATGAAATATACATGAAAATCAGCCAAAAGTTAGTTATTTAAAATATATTTACGATATATATTTATATATACAGTCAAAATCTGTTATAACGACATCGAAGGGACTGCTCATATTCAGTCGTAAAAACCGATAGTCGTAACAACCGGTGATGTTTAATGTGTATCGTCAAGTACAAACAAATCGATAGGGAATTATTGGAAAAATATATTTACATAATACGCGATTTTTCTTCAATATTAATTTGTTTTCTTTTCTTTGCGAGATTTTGAAAGTTTCACGAATAACTCCACAAAGTTTTGGTGCGTCTTGTGTATAGACAGGTAACAAACTAACTGAAGAGATATGAAGAAGTGGGCTTTGACTACCGCATGCACGTGTTTTGTTTCTAAGAATTAGAAAAGACCCTACACTAAACTAAATCCTATTGTTTTCTTTCCTGATTTTAAAAGCCATTGAAGACAAATGTGGATACCTATTCAAATTGTTTACAATACAGCGTAGCCGGTCGTTCTAACAGATCTAATTCTCCGAAATATTAGTTAAATGTGGTCGTTTTATCAGGTATGTCGTTATTACCAATGTCGTAGAAAGCAATATTTTTAATAAGGCGGTCATATGGCATTCAGCCGGGACCTTTGTTCTTGGTTATTATAACCGGCATGTTGTAATAAACGATGTCGCAGTAAACGGTTTTGACTGTATTTATATATTTTTTATAGATTTTTAATATATTGTTTATGTATTTAAATTTTTTTTTTTCCTGGGAGTTACTAAATTTGTTTGTGCAAAATTAAGGAGATTATTATTTTTTAATAACTAACTTTTGGCTGACTTTCATGTATATTTCATATATTTCAAATACCTTTTGATGTGCTAAAATTTTTCGTAGGTCACTCAGGTATATAAGTTATCTAAAAATAGTTATAAATAGGCATCTACGCATATAATTTAAAGAAGATTCGACAACTTTCTCCAAATATTGTAGATGTCTTATTAAATATGAATTTTATTAACTTATTTGTTTGTTAATTATAGTATTATATTTTGATTTGCAATTTTTTTCTATCAATATAACATGTAATCTTATGTTTTTCGAGTAATTAAAGTGTAAATTTTGAAATAAAAATTTGTATATAATAATAAAAAAAAAATCGAATTCGAGTTTTTTTTTCGATTTTTTGCATTTTCTGAGAAGATTTACTATAGTAACATTTTTTTTTTTTTCACCATCGGAAAAAAGAGATTTCAACGAACAGAAAACATACCAATTTTTTGAAAAAAGCTGATATTTTGACGGGTGAATTTTCGATTGAAAATTAGGGTCCTTTTTCGATATTAATTCAAAATAAGGTGAAAAAATAAATATTTCTAATCAAATAAATTACAGCGTATTTGGGACATAAAAAGGTAAGTTTTCAGCAAATTTCGTGCAAAAAGATTTTTTTTTGAAAAAGATAAAAATAAAAAACCAAAAACTTGGTTTTTTTAATTTTTCACTTAAATTTTGAGGTTATGTGAAAAAAGTGTAAATACAAAAGTGTTAGATCTTTTTATTACCTACAACTTTGCCGTTTGGCTTTTTTCCATTGGACTTTTAGTTTTGCCGGAAATCGAGAAAAACCGTTTTTTACCCTAAACCTACCCTCCCCCCCCCCAAACCCCTTCCCGACCTCAGATCGCCCGTAAATTATTTTTCCTTTCATTTTTATAATATTCCCCTCCTTTTGTAATGGGTTTCATCCTACTATTATTTTTTTTGGTTTTAAAAATTATCGACACTGGTCTAACAGTAAAATAATGTAATTGAAAATTAACAGTCCTAAAATTTCATAAATCTAATGTTTTTAGGACATATTTGAATGCAAGACTTGTGGACTCACCGGATCTCTATGCTGCTGTACTGAATGTGCCAAGGTAAGTTGCCTATACATGTACTTATAGAAATTAAGAGAAAATACAATGGCATAGAATACAAATATTTAGACAGTGTTAAACACTTCCTAGTTTCTTCCTTGATAATAGTCACCGGATATCCTAGCTAGACTAATTATTTCTATTGACACCAGATAAATTTTACTGCTACCATTTACATATTTTCATTGAATTTAAATATTATATTTTTACTATTGGTAAGTGTCCCTTTGTTATGTGATATATATATTCCGATCGCAGTTGCATTTTGTTACAATATTTATTTTTATTTTTTACTACTTAGATGGGTGAACGAACTCACGGCACACCTGATATTAAATGGTTACCTCGGAGCTCATAGACATCTACAACATAAACGTTGCCACCCAACTTGAGACAGGTCTAATGTCTCACTTTAAACTTTATTAATGGACTAGGTGTATTTTATCTTGTCTCGTAGGTGTTTGCAGGGAAAACCTCAGATATAATCCTAGCTTGAGTCTGTTGCATTTTTTTTGTCTAAAATTGCAAAATTGAATAAACATATTTTGCTGTTTTGGGATGGCCAACATATTTTCATGTACAAAACGTCGGTTTCGACTTTTGACCAATTTTGAAAATAAGGCCATCTGCATTTGTTTCTCCTTTTCGTATTGTATATGTTTTAAAGTAGGATACCTTTTTTTTTAATACCTCTTATTTTAGGTATTTGCGTTTCTTAGCACAAGCATTGAACTCAATTTAGGTCTTTGTCTAGTCGGTCTATGTAGATTTGGATCTAATTTAACAATACTTGATATTATTTCATTGTAGGTTTGCCACAAAGGACATGATTGTAAGCTAAAACGTACGTCACCTACCGCTTATTGTGACTGCTGGGAGAAATGCCGGTGCAAAGCACTCGTTGGTGGCAACTGGGCGGCTAGATGCGAACTGTTGACTCGCCTCGCCCGTGATACACAACTTGCGACTCATTTTAACTCAAGGTAAATATTGTGGTCGATATAGTAGTCATATGAATATTACTATGAATAAATAACTTTTCTGTTGAAATTTATTCTTTAATCTCATTTTTTTTTATATATAAAATTATTTCTTATTCATACAGGGGTGAATCGATCCTGCTGTTTCTAGTTCAGACAGTAGGTCGTCAGGCTGTTGAACAACGCCAGTTCCGCGCTGGTGGAGGACGAGGTCGGGGTCCCCGCAAACAGCCTGGCTCTGATGCTGAAGTAGATGCACCGGATCATGATCTTGAACCCCCACGGTTTTCACGAAGAGCTTTATTGCATTTGCTCGGTAAGAGATGAATATAATTCATGAATCACAACTACCGTGACAAATTTTTTTGAAACTAAGACTAGCCTACAAAAGCATTGCATAACACAATATACTCTTATTTGTTGTAACATCAAATCTGTCACGAATATCACATTTTAATAACTCATTACTTTGAATTCACACTGAATTGAATGCGTTCGTGTATGTCCAGCGGATTGGCCAGCTGTAGAGGCGGCCGTGATGTGCGGCGCAAGCGGTGCCCCGGGCGAGGAGAGTCGGCCCGGCACCCCCACGCCGCACCAGTCCGGCACCACACTGCTCGACAAGTTTACCCATGCTCTCATAGTTAAATGTACAAGTAACGAGGTCAGTTTACTTTATTTACGGTTAATTGCAATAAAAACTTTAATAATATGTAATATACTCCTTAATCTTACTGTATTGAACAATAGAATAAATTAAAATATTTTATTATAGGCCTCTCCCATAGTCCGCCACAAGAGGCGGAGAGGCCTACATCCAGCAGTGGAGAGATACAGGCTGATGATGATGATTTTATCATATGTTAACCTACGAGCTTTTCTTCATGCTCTTTATCAGACAATTAATATTATTATATTGTAAAAGCGATATTTAAAGAATACATTTAACATTTAGTAATATTAAAGTGTTTTTAGAAATAAAATTAAAAGCAGATATTGTTGTTTTAAAGACGTCTCATTAATTAAAATTCACGAACAAATATTATTATATTTTAGATGTTGGATACGCTATTGCATACATTGATTCGTGAGCAACAAAATGATTCGATCCCAGGACGAGCTGAACGTGCTCGCGAAGTTGCACGACGATTTGTACGCTCAGTTGCCAGAATTTTTGTTATATTTAGTGTTGAAATGGCACCCGGTGCTGCCAAAAAGAAAGGGTAAGCGAACTGTCTAATCATATTACACATTAGTGAGATATTTAGATTGCTGTGTATAGATATTTTAAATAAAATTCAAAAATTTCAGACCACTTTCGATAACATCTTCACTAGTCCGTTGCCGTCGCGTCTTTGCTGCATTAGTTGCTCTCTCTGTTGAAGAACTAGTAGAAGCCGCTGATGCTTTACTTGCCCCAGTTCGACTTGGTGTTGTTCGTCCTACAGCACCCTTCCCTCTGGCAACTACATATGTTGATCTTGTGAATGGGAGCGAAGACTTGTTCGGAGTGGAACCACTGTCGACCGGACACTCGCGTCTTCCACACACCCGAAGGTATTTTATGATAATAGTGTCAACTTTAGAATACAATTAATATGTACAATGTGCTCATTTTTTTATTGCATAGACTTTGATTTAGGTAAACGAATTCACAGACCGTCTGAAAAGTGAATACCAGAATACATAAAGACCACAATCTGAATACCGCTGCGCATATTCACCCTTTTAGTGCTGAGCTTATATTCACATATTTTGAAGACATTATTAAGGATTTTTGAGAAATCTATTTAAATAAAAATGAATTGCTGTTCGTTAGTCTCGCTAAAACTCGAGAACGGCTGGACCGATTTCGCTAATTTTGGTCTTGAATTATTCGTGAAAATCCAGAGAAGGTTTAAAAGTTGAAAAAGTATGAAAATGCTCGGAATTAAATAAAAATAACAATTTTGTTTTTCGTTTGATGTTCCCTGTCGGGCGGATTCCTTTTGTGTGTTTTAAGTTTATATTATACAAAAGTTTAGGTATTTTATTTACCGATTGAGGCACTACGAAGTTTGCCGGGTCAGCTAGTATCTTATAAAAATCTCTAACTTAAAAAAAAACAATGCTAAATTCATGGTAAAATAATATTAAATGGCTATTTATTAATAATGTTATTAACTTAATAAAAACGTAATAGGTTAGTATCGTCGTAGGTAGGTATCGACTTAACACCAACAATGAAACTGCGCAATAGTCGATATTCTGACGGAATATATAATATAATATATCGACTCTATTAATGATATAAAGATAATCATTAATAGAGAGTCGATCTATCAACGGTTCGCGCTCAAAGGCTTAAGATGCTAGGATCCAAGTCTCAAAAGTCTCGTTCCGCGATGAAATAATACAGCAGTGCTTCACAGTAAAATTTGGCAGACTGATGATACTTATCCATATTGGTTCACAATCACAATGTTATGCTTCATCCTGGAAGTACTTCGTGAACATTTGTTTAATATGTACTTAGAATTTGGTACCTGCCTGCCAGATTTGAACAGCGGCATATTTGCATCGCTAGATATAATTACACCAGGCGTCTTGACTTTCCGGCCACGAAATGGTCGAATATTAATAAACTTTTGGGGTAAAGGGAATCAAATGCTGCTGGTGGTCGTAATGCAGCATCCGGTGGTGCTTCCATGGGAAATTCCTCATTAGCACCAGATCGTTCTTCGACACCGGTAGCTACCGAATACGCGGATGACGTTGCGGGAGAGGCACTTGGCGGAGATGACGATGCGTCTGAAACTGACGAACCCAATGCTCCTGCGCCTGCCCAGCAAAATGATGTGCAGCATCATGATGATGCAATGGGCGAGAGGTAAATAAATTAATTGAATTTTTGCCAATTCTAGAGACCATCTTATTCTAATTTTGAGTTACTAAAAGAAAGAGAAATACAAATCGAGCAAATGGATAATTATTGATAATTAATACTAGTAAATGGATAATTACTGGGTTCAGGTTGATACATTACGTTATTGATGAATTTGCTGGATTAATTAAAAATGAATTATTGTTTCATTAAGTAACTTGCTTAATTAAAAGGAAAATTGCTATTTTAGAATTGAATTCATCAACTCAAGATTGTATTTCTAAAAACATTCAAATAATAGAAACAATTATTTTATATAGATCATCAATTTGGTGGTTTAACAGGGGTCAAGAGCAACAAGTTGTAGTTGAAAATGGGACTGAACGTGCTGAAGGTGGCGAAAGTGAGAGTGAACTAGACCTTCTTGCTGAAGTCGAAACAGAAAGCGATTCTGATGATCAAGACAATGCTGAGTCAGCTCAGCGCAGTGTTCAGACGGGAGCTACACAGGGCTCTGATGCGGGTATTTATAATTATGCCATTAGCTGTTTTTTATTTTCTTCAAAGCTTTTTACAAATCGAAATATTTGGTATCTATGACCTACAAAAGGTTTTTTGTTGAAGAGTTTTGAGTATAATGTACATGATTCATGTTACTATAAAATATTTAAGTGCCTAGATATTATTGCTAACATAATAGCCGATTATTTCGGTTCCTTAAGTTTAAAAGATAGTTTTAAAAATAGGAGGCTAACGATATTATTAAGATAATGATGGGGTCGACGGTAACAGGAATAGCATCGCTGTTACTGTATCCAGAGGAAGAGAGCGGTGACTCGACCCAGCCCGAAGATGAAGACTCTGAGGCCGGTGAGACCGACGAGCAGGATGGCGAACCCGACCCGCCGCTACATAACGGCGAGCCGCTCGAGAGACACGCCGCCCCGCCCGCCAGACCTAACCTCACCTCGCACTCCATGCAATGGGCCATACGGTCAGTCATTCATTTTTTGTTTTTTTTATTGCTTAGATGTGTGGACGAGCTCACACCCTACCTGGTGTTAAGTGGTTACTGGAGCCCTGGACATCTACAACGTAAATGGGTAGGTCTCAGTATAGTTACAACGGCTGCCCCACACTTCAAACCGAAACGCATTACTGCTTCAGGTCCTACCACCAGTAATTACGCAAATTATAATTTTGCGGGTTTGGTTTTTATTACACGATCTGAACGAATCTGATCTGATTCATCAAGAACTGTCATGTATTTTATTTACACAACAGTAAATACTTTGAATTAAACCCACTTGAAAATAAGTGTGGTAATATAAAATTTTCTTGAATATGATTTAACTGCAACAATAAAACATATCTATATTATAAATTGCGTAATTTCGGTACATCATTCTCCTCTTGTATTTTTTTAAAACTGTTTTGTGTTCCGTGTTTTAGTTAAAAGTGTAGGCTGCGGAAGTACAAAGGAGAATGACCAAAAGTCGTCTAGCAAAGTTGCATGTTGCAAAATCAAAATAACATCGAAATAGTTTTCTCATTTTTAAATGATATTGTCGATAGACGAACCGGCGGCCGCGACCCACAGCAAGCGCCCATACGTTTTTGTGTGTAAAAAGTGTTTTATTACGCCAGGACGTTTATATGTTTTGTTTATTAATTTTGTAATCATGTTGATGCTTGAGCCTCTGATAATGAGGAGAACTCGGTGTGTGAAAACTATGATTAATATGTTTTGTTTGTGCGCTTAACATTATTTATAGGCTATGTCCATTTTGGCCTAATTACTTGAAAACCCGGTTAATTATGGGGAAGCGAACACTTTTATTCGATAATATATAGTTAGTAAGCGTAGTCTATAACAAATAAAGATTTATTGTGCAACAACTTAAGACGGAATTCCATACATATATGGTCATTGTCCTTTAAATGTAATAAATGAATTGTAAATAAGCTATTATTATCGTGGCAAAAATGATCTTCAACTTGCAAAAAAATGTTTTACAGTTCACGAGAACCTACCCGAGGAACGAGCGGCAGCACGGGAAGCGTACGTCTGACGGGCAACTCGTCGCTAGTGTTTATTGATCCGGTGTCTCTGCGTCGTTCCACCGCCGCTGCCGCGGGTGCACATGACCCTCACTCAACATCCACTACTGCTTCATGCCTCGCCAGAGCTTTCGGTATGTTTATCTGTCTGAGTAGGAACTCATACCACACAAACTAAACATTTGTTAAATAGTGTGTACTATGATGTTATCTATATCTATACTAATATATAAATCTACAGTGGTTTTTACGGATGTTCCGTTATAATTACTGAACCATGCATCCGATTGACTTGAAACTTGGTATCCACATAGAAAATACATGTACTTAATGGAAAGGCTAATATTTATATGAGTGTTGGACTCCCTACAGCAGTTGTGGTGGCGTTAATGATGAGAATCTTGTGGGGGTGAGAAATAATAATAATAATTTTAAACAGCTAGTAATAAATAAATTTTTATGTTCACTAGGTATAGTGATCCGTCAAATCGCCGCCTTGCTTTGGGAATACGAGCGCGTTACTTTACCATTACCCCGCGTGGTTCCACTGGCGTACAGAGAAGGACTGCGCCTACAATGTTATCTTGAGAGACAATTGAAGCCCACCTGGGATTGGCTTGTTACTGTTATGGATGCCACTGAAGCACAACTCCGGTAATATATCATCTAAAAAGAAGATTATCAGTATTATTTATAATTCATAATGTTTATTAAAACGGCTTTGCCAGTAAGGGCCTTTACAACTGCATGTAGTTGAACACTTTGCAGATTTACTAGGACTTTGGTTGTCACCTGAGAAGGCTTCCTTGACTATCTGCTGGCTCTATCTAAGCTCTACTCAATCTGAGTATTGCTATGACTTAATAAAAGCATGTCCTTCTATATGTAGCCTATTTAAGAATTTTATTACAACTTCCCTGAAGCACGCCAATTTCATCAACTGCTTTCTCGAGTTTGTAGGTGTGAGCTGCTCTATCTTGTGTTATCTTGGTAATATTTGTTCTAAGTGCATGGTTTGTTCCACAATTCTATTTTTATTTTCCACCACGTGTTCTATTTCATTCACGATGGCGTGTCTACGAGGGTTTCGGTAACCATATAACGCCGGCTTTTCTTCATATTTCTACTAATGTCGTTTTATATAATTTAAAGTTGGTACTACTACACAGTATGTTCAAATAAATGAATGTCTGTAGATTCGGCGCATCCTTAACTTCTAACAATGCGGGCAGTTCAAGCGGCGACACTGGACGTTCGAATACAACCACAACGCGACGGACGACTACATCCCTAGCATCCCTTGCTACTCGTATTATTGGTTTCTCTGAAGGACCGAGGACCAGAGATCGTGAACAAGGTAATTAAATATTTGCAATAATGAAAAGTGGAGTGATTTTAGCTTCTTTACTTGGTAGTTGTTGCATTTAATATTGTATTGATGCATCATTAATATCATTGATGTGTGATTAAAATATCTTAATTATGTATCTCATACTCGTTGGATGGAGGATGTACTGGATTATTTGAGTGCTCGTAAACTTTTTAAAAGAAGTTATACAAATTATTTATGTATATTTTTTTATCCTAGGTGTTGAAGCAGGCAGCGCTCGTCGAGAGTTCCTTGCCTATTGCCTATCTCTGCTGAGAGCACACAGCGCGGAACATGCCGAACAACTGCCTGTATTAGATGTAGCAGCTCTTAAACACGTCGCCTATGTCCTTGATGCATTGGTCTACTACATGCGTGCTGCCCAACCTCAGCCCCATCACCATTATCATTTGTGGACGCCGGTAATTTATTTATTTATTTTTATTATATGACGTTAACTCGTGTGCCTACACATACACTTTTTGTTGGGATTGAGAGTGGATACTCGAGTGTTTTTCACACAAAGCTAGTCTGTGCATACGATTTGTAAAGTGCACTTTAATATTGACGGCAATACACGCTGTAGCGCATCTTTAGTGCGCGTTTGAAATACTCTTTCCTCACTGCATTATTTTGAACAGATATTTTTTCCTTTCAATAGTTTTATAATAATGAAAAAAGTAAACATGGTGGAGTAGCATATTGAATGTCAATAGGTACGGCAATAATAGACACTGGAAAGTAATGCACATACATTTTTTATTTGACCCTGAAGACTTTAAAATTTGATGAATTGTATTTACAATGCCAATGTTAATTTAGGTTCAACTAATTTTACTGATAATCGCGCTGGACAGAATACACTAGCTATACACTAGCTTATTAAAACCTTGTTCATGGTGGTCCGGCGCCACCAGTGTCCGCATTTTTTGTAAATGTAATAAATGAGTATATGCGTAGGTTGGGCGAGTGACTTTATTATGACCCTCGGCGAACATAACATTAATCTTGTTTGCTTTTACTTACATAATTATTTTTAGGATGAAAATGAAAATGAAGAAGGCGATGAGGAGATGGTGGTCGGTAATGGAGCTACTGCCGAATCTGATGGCGAGGGCGATGGGGCGCGTGGCCGCGGACATGCCTTCTTCCAGAGATCAGACTCAACACTTTGCCTTGGATGTCCCCCACCTGATCCTTTTAACAGTAAACAGTTCATTTCTATAGAACGAATGTGCAATAACTCTGAAAATACTTTCATTAGCAGTTGATTCAAAGTATTGTATACATTTTATTGTTGACAAAGACATAGACAGTCTTCTACATAATAATTAATCACTGCCTGTCAGTGGAGAACATTAGTATCAGGTACTTTTAAGTACCCAAGCACCGGTCATCGTGCTCATCGAACCCATCGCTTGCAACGAAGGGCTCAGCAAGTAAATTAACCCACAGACACAGCCCACTGAGTTTCTCGCCGGATTTTCTCAGTGGGTCGCATTTCCGATCCAGTGGTAGATTCTGCGAAGCAATACTCTTGCTAGGGTTAGTATTAGCAATGACGTCAGGTTTGAGCCCCGTGAGCTCACCTACTAGTTAAGGCTACGCTGAAATGGTCTCTCGAGATCATCAGCTTAGGTAGAAAAAAAAAGAGTATCAGAGGCACAGTGGTCGTTGACCAAAAATGTATTTTCAGACTTGTAGCATTATTTATTCAGTTGAAACTATGTTTTTTGTACTAAAAACTAGTGGACATCTTACATCTTTGTCAAATAATCTTTGAAGTTATTCTGATGATTTGCAACTGAAGTATGTATATTTTTAAATTAAGGTAAATATAACAACGATTTTATATTTCAGTGAGCATGCAAGAAGCTTTGCCTCTGGCCGATCAGCCTCAGTTGCTTCAACCTAACGCTCGTCGTGAAGAACTGTTTGGTAAGCCGCGGCAGCCGGTAACCGTGCCGCCCGCCGGTGACGCGCCACCGGGGATCAACAATCCACTCGAAGGTGAGAGCCACGTCGGTACGAATGAACTGTAATATAAACTAAACAAGATCGTTTCACTAATTTTCACGAAAACGATAATGTTGACCAATACAGATTCACTAATGTTATAGTACTGAATGACGAATGTCTATGTTAAATAGTATCCGATTTAAATTTTTTTATTGCATAGATGGGTAGACGAACTCACAACCCACCTGGTGTTAAGTGGTTACCGGAGCCCATAGACATTTACAACATAAATGCCGCCACCCACCTTGAGATATGAGTTCTAAGGTCTCAGTATACTACAACGGCTGCCCCACCCTTCAAACCGAAACGGATTAAGTACTGCTTCACGGCAGAAATACGCAGGATGGCTTATTATAATTTATTTAATTATAATTTAGCGGGTTTGAATTTTGTTACACGATGCTATTTCTTCACCGTGGAAGTCATTCGTGAACATTTGATAAGTACGTATTTCATTAGAAAAATTGGTACCCGCCTGCGGGATTCGAAAACCGGCGCATCGCTACACACAAATGCACCGGACGACTTATCCTTTAGGCCACGACGACTTAAACGAGATACTATTTTAAGAATGTAATGCAATGAACTATTTGGGGTACTTTAAATACTGCAGTTCTGGAACAAGTTGCAATAATTTCGTAATAATGCAAGAAAATTCTCAGCCCTAACTTATGAATTTAATTAAGAATGCTTAAATACCCTAATCACATTTCTCGTTTGGGTTTACAGTTTTTTGTATACTTAATTCCTCATTATTATACTAATGATCATTAAATAAATCTGATATAATGAAAATTTTCTAACAGTAGTTCCACGCCGTTTGGGATTGTCAACTCGAGGTAGTGACCGCGGCTGGTCGCCGCCCGCGCGCCCCGCCTCTGCCCCTCCTGCGCACACGCACACAATCACTAGGGATGAACCACAGGTTAGAACCATCTTACAGCACGATACAGAAAAACACTTATCTATATAACTATTTATCCGTTTTACATAGGTATCTTCACTATAATGACTTGTCTTCGGCGTATTGAAATATGAATGAATGAAGATTTGTCGTGTGATGATGGTTTTAACTTAATTTGATAGACAAAGAAATATCTTTTCATAATCAGAAAACGATTTTAATATTCTCACCCAGGTTTAAGAGAAATCTGTTTTTTTCTGCAGCTAAAATTAAGTTGTTCATTGTTTTCTTCGAAATCAATAATCACTCTCATCATTATTTACAGTATTAAATAAGTTAATTGTGGTTAATGTTGCTAGAAATAAGCCCTTACGTACATTTTATTATTATTATATCCTCATAATAATAATAAAATGAAATGAAAATCCGGAAGCCGGCAACGATATTGTTGTTGTTGTTTTTAAATTCGCCAATAATTAGGCAAAGAGCGTAGCCTATACAGCCTAGTCTGTCGTAGATCTCTTTTTATTGCTTTTTGGGAGTTTTGACGTCAACTCGATGAACAGCACATTGAGTGAGCGTGAATTTCCGCAGACCTTTTATGCTATGTTACCTTGCTATGTTAGCCACAGTTTTATTTCAATGCCTCAATAATCGTGAACAACGATTATTAACGTTTTTTACACAAAACAATACCCAATTTGTATATTATACATCGCAATAAACTATTAAAAAAACATTAAAATAAAACTTCAAGTGACGCTTCACTCGGGTTGCAGCCAAAACTCTGATCATATATAATAAGAATAGAGTAATGGTAGGCCATTGAGATTTTTACTAATGGAATCATTAATATCTAAAAATATTATATATATAATTCATGGTTTTAAGTAATAATTATTATTACAATATATAAATATTGAATTGAACAAAAATAAAATAAAAAGTCTGTGAATTATAACCATTAGCTATTTTTTTTTTATTTGTTGTTCAAGTCACAGACAACTCTTTCGTTTGGCAGCATATAGGTTAACTATAAGGCTGTATGGGCTAAGCCCTTTGCCTATTGGCGAATTTAAAAACTATGGCACTCAGTTTTGGGATGTTATCAAATAAGTAATTAATTTTTTTGTAAAACAATGTCAGGGTAAAAGAAATGTTGATACATAAACTAGACAACGTGAAAAAATAAGGCATAATTTTTCAAGTACAAATAGTTTAGACATGAAGTTGGCCCACTTTTGGGCATTGTCCTTTTAAGCTTTCAAGTAGCTCCACTATAAAGTTGCAAAAATATCGCTAAAACTTTTATCGCTAAATAGCCTTTCACCCCTCGATTTGTTTTCTACGTGTTATTACATCAAATATCACTATCGATTAATCTAACAATTTGAATGAAAATATTAAACTTCCTGAGTTTTACAATGGGGAAGTAAATATGCTGTTAACATTATTCATAAATATTATGTCAGTGTATAATTATTTTTTCTATGTACAATGAAAAACTAGTAATTTTTTTTAGGATTTATCTTGCGCCAATAAGGACCCAGCAACGAAAATGGATGTAGATACCGATGGTGAATATATGTCGGATTCCGACTCTAACGAAGGAAGACAGATACCGAGGAAGAAACACCACAGGTAAAATCTTTATGATTTTTTTAAAGTTATGCATTATTAGTTTCAATTTCGACGAAATGAATTTTGAGCATGGCGACACTGTCGATCTATTTTCATCATATTGATGCAAATCACAATGTTGTTGCATCGTACCATATCACATCAATATAATTAAATCTGATAATTTCTTCAGCTTTAGAATGTATATTTTCCTGAATAAATAAAAATAATAACAAAGGTGTTCTGGAGAAACAATTATTTATAGTAAAATAATATATCCACAGACATCCACACTCTACTACTATTCCTGGGAGCAATTCTATGCAAGAGCCTGTCGTGCAGCCTTCAGAGTTTCATGCCCTAGTCGATACTGCCTGCTCGATGATGGAAGCTCCACATCAACGAACTGTTGCCACTTCACCCACTCCTGGTAATTTTTTATAGAATTCCTGTGTTTTAGTATAATATATACGTTAACAGTATAATATATACTTGAAATTAAATATAAACACTATAAAATCAGTAATATTTTCTTTTGTAAATTTAGGGCCAAGTACCTCCACAGGCACAACCACCGAACCGCGAGCCTCAACTTCGCGAAGCCCTGGCAAGACCGTTATTGTACGTGCTGTAAGTCACTCCACTTATTTGGGGGACTTTTTCTTACAAAAATTATAAGCCATTAGTAACCTTTTCATTCACTGTCCTTGAAATTGTTCTCATCCCCAAATTATCTTTTATTAAATTAAAATAAAAAAATGGGTCAAATTTGGGTAACAATCAAGTTTTCAATACTAATTTTTTTATAGGGGGAATTACTGAGTGCTGCAGATCCACTGGAATCTCAAGAGATATCGGCGCATGTCACGGTAGAAACTACGGGATTGCCTCTGCAACCTGTATTACCAACACTCAATGCTCAAAATCAACCGTGAGTAAAAAGTCCCATATTCGTGATTAATCATAAAACTTATAAAAGTAAATATTGATATACTTTGTCACTATTCATGGACCTTAATCATGCTGTAAAAGTTTATCAAATGTGTGTCAGATGTTAAAAGGCAAGAAATCAATAAAAACCGTTATTTTTCCACAACCAAGAACAGATGAAATACAAAATTGTTTATTAATTTTTAGACGAGCGTGTCCCTCTCTGGGTGCATCAGTTTCCCACGATCTTTTGCTTGGCCGTTGGAGGCTGTCTCTCGATTTATTTGGTCGAGTTTTTACCGAAGACGTTGGTTTGGAACCTGGATCCGTTGTAGCTGAACTAGGCGGGTTCAGAGTAAAGGAGGTGAAGTTTAGACATGATATGGAAAAGCTTAGAAATTCACAGCAGAAAGACTTGACTCTGCACAAGGTATGTAATATTTTATAAAAATAGCTTAAAAGATATGTTTTATTGTCTATTCACTCTTTAACAATAATAAGTTGCTATAATAAGTAACAGAAATCTTCTAAATTACTTGTGTTCACTAAGCCGGTATAACACTTGCACAACGACGACGATTATCGTCCGTAGGAGTTAGTTAGAAATAGGTTCGATGACCGGGTGTGAGTTCGAGTTTTAGATCTACCCTCGTCAAAAAAGAACCAGTTAAATTATTTCCTAAAATACCGCTTTTTTTTTTTTCACAGATGGAACGTGACCGTTCAAAACTCTTACAACAAACGTTCGCGGAGCTGAATGGTGCGTTTGCCGGACAGAATAGACGAGCACATAGCGCACAACCTCCACTGGCTGTAAATCGCGTCAAGGTTACGTTCCGAGATGAACCCGGTGAAGGAAGCGGCGTCGCAAGATCCTTCTACACTAGTGTAGCAGAGGTACCCATTATATCGATACAAAATGAAACTTTAACTATACATAATATGATTATTCTTAATAGGGTTGTTGATTGGTGGTTTATTTATTAAAATTAACAAACAATGTGAAAAATGTGTTTTGAAGGAATAATTTGAGTCAGCTAGTAAGTAGGTTCAAACAAAAACATTGAAGTTTCCCACAAAGCAAAGTAGTATAGAATTTTTACTACCCACACTGACGACATCTTGTTTATAAGTTATTCACTCTTGTCTATTTATAAGCTAAAATTCACAAGACTATAGTTTCAGTCACTATTGGATTAGTCATAAAAGAACAACACCCAAATGATCTCATTATAATCATATAAAGTACACTAAAATTAAATCAATTATTGTTTTTTAGGCTTTACTTGCAAATGAAAAACTGCCTCCCCTTGAATCCGCAACTGGCAACAATAGCACAAATAGCAGTACTAATGGAACATCTGGGCCTTCTGGCAACGCCGCTGGTGGCACTGGGAGCAGCAGCGGCGCACGGTGAGTTGTGATTAAAAGCTGATTTCCAACCTATCATTATCATAAATTATAATATATTTTTTAAACTTGCTAGGACTAATTCCTATAAATTGCTTCTTCTTGGGTATTGTGAAAAAGCATTACATATAAACAACACTTTAATATCTACACACTCCTGAAATGTTGTCACAATGGATTATACATTAATTTTACAATATGTCATAGATATAATAGTATGTATGTATGTATTTATAGATAAACAATTGGGGATAAATCATGCACGCTCGTCTGAACCCACATTAGGATTGCCTGTCTAATATATACATACTCGTACACGTATAATTGCCCAATGCGGGAATCGAACCTTCCCTCTAAGCCTGCAGCCGGGGGCGCTAACTACTGTGACAAGGAGTCAGTCATATATGTACATATTACTCTTTCAAGAAAGTTTCCGGGAAAAGATAAATACATAGTACACAAAATGTTCAGAAACTATAAACTTACACCAACGAATAAACCAACCATGAAAACATTTTTAAACGCTTGTTCCGGAATTGACTTTAGTTTTCGCCGAGAATTCACCTTTATGTATTCCACTGAATAAAAACTGTTGCCATGAAGTTGTAATTTGAGTGTAGAAAGTTGGGAGAGAAAGTGAGTTTTTTAAGATGGTTCCTAATGATATTTATGAGCTTTTGGTCAAAAATTCGTTCACAATGATGGCCTTGTGCGAAGGCGCATAAAAGTGGTGCAAAATCCAAGAATTTTCTTTCAACCAACCTGACCGTTTTCGTAGTATTCTTAAACGCCGCATAATGCCCAAATAGTATTCTGCAAGGAATATTTACCGTTTGACCTTCCGACAAGAATTCCCAATTCCAAAATGGAAAACAGTGCCAAATAGTTCCTATCTTACTCCCGATACTTTTTTGACTGAATGTATGTATATTATTATTTCATGGGAAGTATTCTTCGTAAAAGCAAAGAGGAATTTCGACAAATTTTGAGACCAATGATATCACAGCGTGAATGCCATCAACATTGAGACATGAGGTCGAAGTCTCAATTCTATAACGGCAGTTTCGCTCTTCCAACTGTAATTCATTGTTTCGTGGTAGAAGTGATGATACTAGCCCATACCTTGGAATAAGAAGTTTGTGGGTTTCAGTATCCACGAGGTACTAGATGAACCGTCGTTTCGTCTTCCCAATATGACACGTATATTTTCATAGATGAGCTTCCGACGAAATGGATTACTTATTAGATTAATTACTTAGTACTATTATAATTGTGAAAATTCGCTATTTTGTGTATGTATACAGGAGCGGTGCAGGACGTGCGCGTTCAAAGGAAGCAACGCGTCGTGCGGCCGGCCGTCCCGCGCCGCGCCCTGCGGCCTCCCGGGAGCCGCGACGTGTGCTCAGTGTTGATGCACGACCATACTCTCCCCAGGTATGTTACAACATTATACAACTTCTCTATCATCATAAGGATAGGATTTGAAATATGAAAAAAAAAAACATTTTTAAAGAATACCCTATAAAGGGTGTCCCACAACCGCTATGTCGAGCGTGACGTGAATATAGTACCAACCATGTAGATCATTTTAAAACTTCTCTATCATCATAAGGATAATAACATTTGAGATATGAAAAAAAAACCATTTAAAGAATACCATATACAGGTGTCCCACAACGGGTATGTCAAGCGTGACATGACTATAGTACAACCATGTTGATCACATTAAAAATGTTAAAAAAATCTAAGTCTTAATTAGTAGTTTCATAGAAAAACTTTGTTTATGTCATATTATGTACATAAAACTAGGTGAGATAAAAAAAATCAAGCTATCATTGATGTAACCTCCACCTAGAAGATACACATTATTAATTACGTGCCAATAAATATCAAGTATAATGTAGTGGCTAATCCTTATAAATGATAAATTCGACCAGTAACATAAAATTACAGGCTTTTTCACAATTGGCAGGTTGACAAACTGTCTCTTGAATTTTGTTGATTATGATAATCAATAACTAATTCAAGCACTGCAGTGCAGAAAACACAACAGTAATCTAGGGTTAATGTTCTCTTTTTAAGCTATAATTCCTTTTTAGGCTGCTCCCGGAACCGAAGGAGCTGGATACAGTGGAGAAAGATCTGGAGGACACAATGAACATCTTACACATCACCAGGCTCAATTGGGAGAACGCCTATATCCAAGGGTAAACAATTTTTTTAGCATAGATAATTTCACGACCCACCATGTATTAAGTGATCACCACAGCTTAACATAAAAACCAGGACTCGTCTGCTGGTTTAATTTCGAATTTTTTAGTTCATTTTTTTTTATTGCTTATATGGGTGGACGAGCTCAGAGCTCACCTTGGTTACTGGAGCCCATAGACATCTACAATGTAAATGCGCCACCCGCCTTGAGATATGAGTTCTAAGGTCTCAAGTATAGTTACAACGGCTGCCCCACCCTTCAAACCGAAACGCATTAGGTACTGCTTCACGGCAGAAATAGGCGGGGCCGTGGTATTTGCCCGTGCGGACTCAAAAGAGGTCCTACCACCAGTCAAAGCTTAGATTCATTTCATGGTTTATAGAAAGGTGAGAAATAAACTGTTTCCATAGCACATTTATAGCTACTAAAAATAAAATAATTAAGGGGGTTGACAAACATATTTTTCGTTTATTTATAGTATTTCTTTCTTTCAGGTACACTCTCTACACCCAACATTTGCTGGAAAAATAACAGGTATGCTGTTAGAATTGACACCTGCGCAACTTCTGGTACTGCTGGCCAGCGAAGATGCTTTGCGACAGAAAGTACGCGAAGCCATGGATCTCATCGTAATGCACCCTTCAGAGGCAATATTAGGTACGAAAATAAATTTTAATGAATGTTTGTCGTCTAGCCGCAAAGTAAATCAAATTACAGGTGAAATGTAGTGGTAATCTAATAACAGATTATGCCGTATCCACACATTGTATGGACTTGAGCAGAATGAATCATATCCCAATTGCATGTTATCTGCCTCTTTTTTGTTATGTATACTCCCATCAGCTTTAAGCAGATCTGTGAGGGCAGCTGCTCAACAGTAGGTCAAAATGTGCCTCTTTATACAAAAATTTGTACTGTAGCTTGTATTTACGGTTGGTCATCTTCCTTTTCAAATGTATATAAACAGATCTAGATGTATTCTCACTATCCGAACGAGGCGGCGGATCTGGTAGCGGGTCCAGCGCAAACGGAGCTGCTCCAATCACTGACGACGCCGCCCCTCTGTTCTACTCTCCCGGGAAACGGGGGTACTACTCACCTAGACAAGGACGCGCCGCACCAGAAAGAATAAATGCTTTTAGAAATGTTGGAAGGTAATAAATAATAACATTAAGAAAGTAATACGAGACAGTTGTTTCTTTACATAAATGCTTAATGTTTTTTTTTTTCATTTTAGAATCATTGGACTTTGTCTCTTGCAAAATGAGCTGTGCCCCATGTTCTTAAATCGGCATGTTTTAAAATACATCCTCGGGCGGCCAATTCGATTCCACGATTTGGCATTCTTCGATCCAATCGTATATGAGAGCCTGCGACAACTTGTAGTCGATGCTGAAACTGGGGATTCTCAGTCACTTTTCGCAGCTCTAGATCTCAACTTTAGGTAAGTAGCTTTTATGAACGATTCTGTAAGAGAAATTAAAAAATAATAATTATTGGTTTAATTTATTACAACTTGCTTTATAGTTTGGAAATGTGCGAAGAGGAAGGTGGTGGCTGTGTAGAACTCATACCGGGCGGACGAGAACTTGAAGTAACTGCGCACAATGTTTATGATTATGTACGCAAATATTCCCAACATAGAATGTTGATTTCTCAAGAAAAGGCTCTTGAAGTAAGTAATATACAATTAACTTGTGTGGTTTCACATTGTCATGTTATTCAATACTCAACATATTTCTGTTTTATATAGGCAATGCGAGTTGGGGTTCTTGACGTGTTACCAGAATCTGCGCTAGAAGGTTTGACGGCGGAGGATTTACGTCTACTGCTGAATGGAGTTGGAGATATAAATGTAGCAGCTCTAGTTTCTTACACTAGTTTCAATGATGAGAGTGGCGAACAGCCAGAGCGGCTGGCTCGTTTTAAACGTTGGCTATGGGCTATAGTTGATAAAATGACACATTTAGAAAGACAAGATTTAGTAAGTAATATTTTCATATTTTTTTAACACCACCTACGTGTTTTAAATAATAAATTAATTCAAAATAGTTTCAAACTGATTTTAATGCGTTGTTTGTTATTAATTACGAAAGTTATTTTTCGTGTAATAATAGAACACAAATGCACATTTAATTGATTTGTGTAAGGGAGCTCTAAAAATCGCGTTCAAGTAATTATATTGTATTATGTAAATATGTTTTTAATACGCATAATGACGTCTCGGGAGATTCGGATGGAGCGCCGACACGCGTTTAGCTTTAGAGAAAATGTTCATGAACTAAACAATGGGTTTATTGTCTGGTTATGTCAAAGACCTATATTCCAAAGTTGGTGTCGGCAACAATACGCAATACTTTGAAGTCGTCGTGGCCTAAAGGATAAGGCGTCCGGTGCATTCGTATCTAGCGATGCACCGGTGTTCGAATCCCGCAAGCGGGTACCAATTTTTCTAATGAAATACTTACTTAACAAATGTTCAGGATTGACTTCCACGGTGAAGGAATAACATCGTGTAATAAAATCAAACCCGCAAAATTATAATTTGCGTAATTACTGGTGGTAAGACTTCTTGTGAGTCCGCACGGGTAGGTACCACCGCCCCGCCTATTTCTGCCGTGAAGCAGTAATGCGTTTCGGTTTGAAGGGTGGGGCAGCCGTTGTAACTATACTGAGACCTTAGAACTTATATCTCAAGGTGTGTGGCGCATTTACGCTGTAGATGTCTATGGGCTCCAGTAACCACGTAACACCAGGTGGGCTGTGAGCTCGTCCACACATCTAAGCAATAAAAATAAAAAAAATTAAGCGCGCTGCGAAGCGGTATCATTAATACCTAGGGTTGTTGTACCATGGAATGCTAGTAAAATAGTAATTTAGACAAGTATTTTAATTTTTGATTGTTCGAAAGTTTTTCGTATCTAATTTGGATTTATTCTATTTTAGGTATATTTTTGGACTGGATCGCCAGCCTTGCCTGCTTCTGAAGAAGGTTTCCAACCAATGCCATCAGTTACTATACGACCAGCTGACGATGCGCATCTCCCCACTGCTAACACATGCATTTCGCGGTTGTACATACCATTGTATTCTTCGAGACATGTTCTCAAACATAAACTACTTTTAGCTATCAAAACTAAAAACTTTGGCTTTGTGTAGTTTAGTTGCCAAATTATTTAATTTATTAGTGTTATAATCCCAGTCATGGAAGACTGCCGATGTGCTATTTATGTATGACATAATAAAATAGGTCCTACGTTTTACAATGTATTAGTAACATCTTTTTTTCTCAAATAAAATAATCATCTATCTGACAATCTGTATAATTTTAATTTTATACTTTCAATTAGCCTGTCTATAGAGGTCACTGAAAATCATTTTAATATATGCATAGATTTGTATATCAATATTCTTATTATTCTTCTTACCGACTTTAACATGACTGGGTTTCTGACTGAATAGTAATATTCAAAATTTAACAACTGAAAGGTCCGAAGATAATACCCGGACAAGCACATGTTTAAAAATTTAACATTGTAGACTGTAGGTATTTAACTTATAAAAAAAATTACAGCTAGATCTTTGTTCAAAAACTATTGTAAATTTTGTTCCCATGTTTTGTCGTAAGGCCTAACATATTTTTGCATTTAGTTGCTTTCCTTGTTACAATAATTATTGTTTAGCAAGGCAGTGCAACTAACAATAAAATTGTAACTAGCTTCATTATTAGTATTGAATATATACTAAGGTAGTAAGAATATAATAGTGGGTATACTGCTACAACTGATTGGGTGTGCTTGGTTCAGAGGCATAAGATCCGAGTGATTATGGTTTTGTGATATCAGAGGAAATTTATGCGCCTCACTCTCTAAAAATAAATATTAAGATTAGATTTTTTCCTTTGATTAGTTGTATTCATAATAAACAATCTCAAAACGGCTTACGATACTCTTTTATTACAACCTCTAAGAAGTAAAAATTAAAAAGCTTTAATGAAATTTATTTAATAACAGTGTAGAATACATTATGTATGTGTATCTAGATGAAATAAACCAAATTTAATCTAGTTTTGCTACAGTTTTCAGTTCATTTGACATTTTTTTATAAACACCATACAATATAGCCACATGGCAAATGTGTAGTGTAACACTTGAGAATATTGTACTTGGATATGTATTCCAACACATTTCAACTAAAGCCAGTAGTAGGAATCTGAAAATAGTTGAAAAATTATTGGACCAAAGAATATATGGCAAACTGTGAAAATACCATGAATAGAACTGATAATGTAGGCTTCTTGCACACACAACACCAATAAAATTTACAATAAACATTGGAAGGATAAACAACTGAGTTAAAATATCAAAGTCTATACTGTAATCACTTGTTTCTGTTGGTTTGCTAACTGGTTGCTTTACAGATTTTCTTGAAGATTTTTTTAACATTGCTTCAAATGACGTTAAGAATTCTTCTTGTTCTTTTGTGATTACCTCCTTTTCATTTATTTTCTTTCCTGTTTTTAGTTTTGTTTCCATTTTCAATTTCTTTTTCTTTTCATGATTTTTCGCATCTATCTGAGGTTGTACTTGTTTTTGAACATAACGAAGACGACAATAGCTTTGAAAATATTTTACACACATAGGTATAAACACAACCAATAATAAAACATGTATTAATAACAAAGACAAATGAAAAAATTTATTTTCAAATATTTCACTATCTAGAAATCTGTAGTTCACTGTCCAAGTATGATTAAAGACACGTCCAATGTCAAAACTACCTTTTATATATGAAACAGGATTGCTGATTAAAAAAGGTAAACCTAATAAAACTTGCACAGAACCACAGATCAAAAGTTGAACTAAAGTTAGCTTTAAGCCTAAATTAACTAAATAAAAGAAAAACAATGCAGGAGCATACAAAAGTATATTCATTTTAACAGAAACACCCAGGCTGTAGAATAAGCTTCCTAAAAACCATTTGGATTCTAAAAAGAAATTCAATGATACATATAACAACAGTACTGCAATTGGATCATTAAAAAGTCTCAGCACATAAATAGAATGTATTCTATAAGATGTTAATATAACTAAAATTAGAACATATGGAGGCACTTTTTTGGCTTTTAAATAAATTCTGAAAACTAAAGTTAATTGTAATAAGTAAATACCTATAAATATATATTGAGCAAGTTTTATATTTTCTCCTTGATTTGTGATTAAATAAAGAAAAGAGTAAATATACACAAAGCCTGCTGGGTACACGAGCGGGCCAGTGTCACCACGAAGCTTGCTATAATCTAGAGTACCATTTAAAAATCCTTCACATTCTTGCATATAAGCTTTCCAATCTATTTCAGTGTACGGCACCTTTTCCACGATCAATATATTAAGCACTAGTTCGGTCACTATTATCAGTAACGACACCAATAAAAGTTGCGATGGATTTAGTAGCAAATTCTTGAAGTAGCACCAAGTGAAGATTTTTTTAAACATTTCTTTCAATTTTGTCTTACTATTTCCCATGCTGAGCCGTTATCACTCTTCTATTTGTAATTAAGAAAAATAGTGTTATAATATTAAAGCCCTGTTCTGAAATTTTATTTTTTCTATTTTAAGATGAGGTCGGCGCCCGGCCGGACCAAACAATTAAATTAATCTGTGGCCCGGGCCCCGGACCATAGATTATACACTTAATACAGTGTGATTCTTTATAATGTGCACATATCGAAATGAGGGAATCTATGCTTAATTTTACCGACGGAAAAATATTTAAAATATGCAAAATTCTTGTTTTTTATTTTTTTATGGATTTTTTAAAATATTTGTTCACTACTGTGACTCCGGTGTAAACAAAACGGTCTAACTTTTGAACTAAATGATCTATCGCGGGTAAAAAATTTCATAATGATTGGAAGTATTTAGGCGTCCTCATGAAATCAAAAAGTGAGAGAAAACCTCCCCTCAATTGAAAATAAACACGTTTTTTTTAGCATAAATCTGTTATTTTTCATAAATTTTTACAACAATCCTAAAATTTCCCAAAAAGACGCCCCCTTTACCTACTTTTTTATCACTTAAAGTTATTCTATATCGTATTAGCTACCCATTAGTAAAAAAATCATGCTTATAACTCAAACATAACATTTTCTATTAAGTGTGCCATCTGCCCGCAACCTCCAGGAAGTTCACAGAAGGTTGTCGATCACTGAACTTGGATCAAGTAGAGAACGTCGCGAGCCGCCTCAAGTAGTTATTGATGTGACTTTTGAAAAAGCAGTAATTAGTGATTTGTTTGCTGATTCATCCACAAGTACTAGAAGATTGGCTTTCGTTACGGAATATCCCAAAAATCAGCGTGGCTCATTTCAAAGAAAGAAGGATTGCTGAATTGATTGATGAAATCACCTCCCATCACTATAACATCTACATGAAGACGTAGACTGCTGGCCAAGGTCTGTGATGTCCACTTGGATCCAACTAAAACCCAAATTTTTTAAAAACTATACTATGGATGGATGAAGCTACATTCACCAGAGACGGTATTACTAACTGTCGAAATTTACACAAATAGTGCCATGCAGGTGAAAACCCGAAATTAAAACGTTCATTGACTTTTCAAGTAAATGTTTGGGCTGGTCTTCTCGATGACAAGTTGATTGGACCAGTTATATTGCCGAGAACTTTGATCGGTGAAAGATTTCTAAGTTTATTGATTCATGAACTTACGGTTTCATAGATCCCCTAACACTTCAAAGATACAGTCGCTGATTCTATCTGCCTGCGCCTGCGCGTTCACCCGATTTGACGCCCCATGATTACTTCCTTGGGGGACCATGAAGCAACATATCTACAGTACCCCTATCAACAATAAGGCAGATTTGCATGACTTATAATAATTGTGGGAATGATATTCGCAATAATCTTGAAATAATGAGGAGAGCGACACAACAAATTTTAATTCGCGCGGCTTTGTGCCTACAACCACCTCTTTGATGGACATTTTGAGAATCACATGCATTAAATTTTGTGTAAAATAATAAATGGTTTTAATTGAACTCTTTTGTACTAACTATCATACCAAATAAACCATCCTTAGGAAAACAATAAATAGCACATTCGGATTGCCATCTTTTAACACTTAATAGAAAATGTTATATTTGAGTATAAACATGAAATTTTTACTAATGGGTAGCTGATACGATGTAAAATAACTTTAAGTAATAAAAAAGTAGGTAAAGGGCCCGTCTGTTTGAGAAATTTTGGGATTGTTGTAAAAATTTATGAAAAAATAACAGATTTATGCTAAAAAAACGTGTTTATTTTCAATGGAGGGGAGATTTTCTCCTACTTTTTCATTTCATGAGGACGCTTAAATACTTCGAATCATTATGGAATTTGTTTGACCGCGATAGATCATTTAGTTCAAAAGTTACAGCGTTTTGTTTACACCGGAGTCACAGTAGTGAACAAAAATTTAAGAAAAAACAAAAAATAAAAATTTTTTTTTTAGCATTTTTAAATATTTTTTGCTCGATAAAATTAAGCATAGATTCCCTCATTTTGATATGTGCGTATTTTAAAGAAGCACACTGTATATGCCCGGACCATGAACAGGGTAGCCAGATTTTTTTTTACTGAAGTAGCCAAGTTACGGCGCTGTGTAAGCTGTGTTCCTTATGATCGTAATGTGGCGCTATAGTACGTCAAGTAAGCGCCAATATTTAAATGAAATATACGTGTACATAAATTTTTATTTCTTTTATTTAAAATTTAAATAATATTAATAATAATTTTATTTGTCAATTTTTAATAACAATTTAGGATTTAAATATATTTATTTTAATTTTGAAATAGAATTATTATTATCATTATTCAAACGATCAACAAAAATAAATATTATTTAAATAATAATAACATTTTAATGTATTTCTTTTATTATTAAAAAGTTTAAAAATAAACAACAGTTTTATAATTAATCAATATTAAATATTTTATTAATTGAGCATAGTAGTAACATTAGTCTAGATTAAAAGTACTGATAAATAATTGATATAAAATTTTATATATCAATTAATATACCATAGACACAGCCATGTTATTACATGCCTTGAATTTTTTGAAGAAAAAATTACCTATGGTTAACCCATACAAAATATTCGAAGTACTCAGTCGAATCAAATTTGACATTAAAGTACATTGTGCACCAAGGGAGAAAAGTAGGACATTTCCTCCCGCGTATAAAATTGCAACTTAAGGGTGATCATTGGTTTAATTAATTATAAATAAATAAAAGACGAACACACAATTTTTACATTCGAATATTAACGAACAAACGACGAACAAATAATTAAAAATAAAAAAAATCCGAAAATCAAAAAAAAGGGGGCCAAATTCAGTGAGCCTCTTGTCACTTCTGTATGAAAACCGGGAAATAAAATCGTAAAAAAAGCATGAACAGTGTCAAAATTGTCAAAACATGTACAGTGTTTTTAATAATTACTTGAATTTATCAGTTATGCACATAGATTATACACTTAATATATTAGAGATAGATGCGCAACTCTCATTTTTATTTTTGCTTTAGTTAAAGCCCGGTCCAGCAGGCGTCGCTACGGTCGATTATTAGTCTCCCTACCCCCCACCAGGTGGCTTTTTTAGTAATTTTAATATTTTTACCAACTCTCTTTATGAAAAAATCTTATCGTTTAGAATCGCTAGAATTCCCGGTAGTACTTATGAGATATTAAGGAATGTTCGATTGTGTTCAGCATTCTAATCGATAAGATCTTTTCATACAGAGAGAAAACAGTTTTTTAAAATAAAAAGCTGTAATTCTCTGTAAGCTATTTAATTTCCCTATATTACAAACAATTTTCGGTTAAAAGATTGTATGAACGTACAAAACTTCGAATAACAATAACTCCTCTAGATTAATCCTACTAGCGTACTTATTAACATTAAATCGAAAGTTATCTAAAAGTTAATTAAGTCTAGATAATCAAATCATTCAATGTCAATTAAGTCATTTGTGCGAAATATAAACATGTCAGCTTTCCATTATAAACATAGTAGACAATTTGAATTAAATTTAATAAATTTGTTTCTTAATGATAGCAGTTCTTGCTTAAAGTTGATCGTGACAGATCATGACCTTGTATGAAAATATTACATCTATAAATACTACCTATGCTTCGTCATACAATAATTGTCATTTAAACTAGCATTGTAGAGATAATACACACACTAAAGTGAATACTAAATTATTCTTAGCATTCTTATAAACATTTAGAAATTTAAGAAACGATTAACCCACAATCATGTTCATAACATGTGACATTTTGTTCTGCACAAACGTTTTGTTACATGATTTGAAAAACAAAAAAAAAACAAAAAATGTTTAAAAAATGTAATGATGATTTAAAGTACTCTTAAATATTGATAGTTTGTACTTAATGACACTTATAGTAATCTTAGACATGATTACAATAGTTATACTTTTATTCTTTATCTAAATTATTTCTATTCTGACGTTTCTGATGCTTTAGCTTTGGTAATACTAGATGAAACAAACAGCAGATTGAAAGAAAATCATCTTAAAGTTAATTACATTCATTACAAACCATTAGTTTGCATTTTGTTACAAAAGAAACTGATGTTCGTTACATGCAAATGAATTATAAACATACACATGCAAACATAAAATGTAAATTTATCTTTTAATCCAAATTAAATGTACATTAATATTACATCTAAATAATAGAAAGGGTCTCGAAAATTTTTATTGCACTCAACAGCAGACGAGCACACAACCCGGCTCATGATAAGTGGTCACCAGTGCTTATAAACTTCAGCAGTGCCATAGGGGTTGCTGTCTATCACTTAAGTTTTAATAAATTATTAATATACTCAGTCACAAGCATATTGATTTCACATAATGAAAATGTAAGAAACATAATCATGTTTGGGCATTTTCATTTATATCTGCTCATACAGAAAACACAACTTAGCAAATATATTCCACAGTTAATCTAAATAATTGCAAATAATGCTTTTGAAGATCGTTGACTTTTGATCATTAATTAAAATCATCTTCTCGTAGAATTTACAAAAGCTCATTTACAAAAATTTATATCAGTATTTTCATATATTACTAACTTACTAATTACAACTATTCAAAACGTAATAGTATAACTATAAGAACTAAACAACCTATTTTAAAACAAAATTGGCATCAATTTAGTTCTTATGAACTATTTCAATTATTAATTTATAAATTATAAACATATTTAAAAAAAATTAAGATCCCTTGTGAGTTCACATTCCTTGCTGAATCAGTTTCTCTTCTGAAACGGAGAAACAAAGTATCTTAAGTATGTAACAAATATTGAAAAAATACGACCATGAAAAATTTAGTGTTAATGTAATCATACTTACAAATTAATATATTACATAACACGTTCTGGTTCAAATATAGTGCATCAATCTTTTCATGTTTCAGACATTTTAGTGCTCCTTATAATTTTTCCATAAAATTTTGTCATTATCAAACCTTTGTCTACAAAAATAAAAACATTATTTTATATTGGGTAGAAGGATGAACGTGGTCACAGGCCACTTGGTGTAACTTGGTTATCAAACACCAGGAAACAAAATGTGAATGCCATCATTTAACTTTGGATGTGAGATCAATTGTGCTGTATTTTATTTAAACAGGAAAGCATGACTATCAATCAGTCATGCTTTCCTGTTTATTCCATTCCAAAAAACTAGTTCGGGCCCACTTGACAATAAGCATATAATACGCTGAGTTGCAAAACATAAATACTTCCACCCACTCGAGACAATTTTATTATCTGAGGTGTGTGTGTGATAGTACGAGACTTAACACCGACTGTTTTGATCAAACTTAACATATATGATAGCTAGGCAGCAGAAATAGGAAGGACCATTAGTTGGTGCTAATTCATTTAATTATATTATGAATAATAATTCTGTTAGCAAATAATATACCGGGAAAATAGTGTAAACTCACCGTTATCAAGGCATCCGAAATAGCATTTCATTTTCGATCTTCGAGGCATGCTGATTTTTAATAATAAACTTTCTGTAAGAAACGAAAATAGTTACACAGGCTTACGAAACGCTAACGAAGAAAAAAGTATTGGAACCAAGTTATGTCTAAAGAGAATTCAAAACAGAGTTTCTCAATGTCTAATCGTCTAATATTCTCATAAAGCTAAAAGATGCTCTAAATTAATACTACAACGTAAAATAACTCACACCAAGACAAAAAAAAAACGATTTAAAAAATTAAATCGTTACGACATTTTGAAAACGTTTTTTTTTTTTTTTGAGATTGTTTTACGGCCCTGGAATTTTGAAAACTTCAAAGCAGTGTTTCCACTTACGTTTTTTTAAACACATTTTACCCTAGTTTCTTTTGAATTTATCCCTAAAATTTCCTAGACAACTTTCATAAATCCTTTATATAGAAAGTATAAATAAAATACAGAAAATAAACCACAGCATATTATTTAATGTAGGTATATATAATATAAACGCCCCCAGAAGATCATAGATATATAGGATTAGAATTTTCAAGGAAGTCGACGCATTGCTTTTATATTCTTTTGCTGCACGCAACCTAACACTGTTCGGTTCTAAAATTGAGCAATTGTTTGCTGGCAAAGTTGGGAACTTTCTATGAAGCAAGCCGTTCAGGGTTTCATTAGAAAGCCTGTTTCTTTTGTCAGTTTTTACATTTGAGAACACTGAATTATCTTTCCACCTCAGTCTTTGAAGAAGGAACTGCTAGCAAAAGTGAAATGACAATTACAAGGTTTTCGTAAATGAAATTACCATGATAATCTTTCATGGTACATGAAGTACCTGTATATTACAATACAAGTAAGTTCTGGTGACATCAACGAAAATAGGTAAATAAAAGTTTGGCGGATTATACTTATTGGGATTCTGGGGAATCCCTAAGAAAAAAGCAGTGGCTTAATCTATAATTTACTTTACTAGAGGGTTACTGTTGAATCAAACCTTCTTTATAGTTTTTATACACAACTCTGTTTTATTCTTTTACTTGTCAACTCGACTTAATGTCATTCTCTCTCCATAAAATAAAATGTTCATTGTTTTACTTTAATTATCGTTTATTTTAAAATTCACAACAGTTACTAGTATAGGCTTTGCTTTTTACCCCGAACTATCCTAAATCCTGGTATTTTTTAAATTGTCTTTATCATCCAAAATATCAGCTATTTTTCCCTAAAAAAGGGAGAATTCCCTAAAAGTGGAAGCACTGCTTCAAAGTACGCTAACCTTTTTTATTGAGTCAGAACTCGTACCTGCCATCTAGTGAGTTTATTAGATCATTAAGGCCAAAACGTTTCAAAAATGACCTCGCCGGTTCCTAAAGATGACGCTAGTTGAATGTTCTTTTCCTTTGTATGGGAGTTGCACCCCCCTGGTTATGCATACATATTACTAAAATACACAGTTTCAAAAGTTTCATAGAATAGGAATGGATGGAAAAATGTTAAATTTGTAAAAAAAGTATGTTTTTTTGATAAATCAAAATTTACCAAATTTTAATAATTATTGTGTTTTGCCTTTGAAGAAATGGCTGGAAATTTTTGGCAAAGCTCACATCATCAACAATGGATACTCGATAAGCAAGAGCTAAGGCGCGATCGCCAGTTTGATTTGAATATTTTATCAGAAGAAGAATACCAAAAAGTATTTAATTTTTTTGCTAGTATAATTCAAGTTTTAGGCGAACAACTTAAACTTCGTCAGCAAGTAATCGCAACTGCAACAGTTTACTTTAAAAGATTTTATGCAAGGAACTCTTTGAAGTGTATTGATCCACTTCTTTTGGCACCAACATGCGTATTTCTTGCATCTAAAGTTGAAGAATTTGGTGTTATATCCAATTCCAGATTAATAACAACCTGCCAGACAGTTATAAAAAATAAGTTTAGTTATGCTTATGGACAACAAGAGTTCCCGTACAGGACAAATCACATTCTGGAGTGTGAATTTTATTTACTAGAAAATTTAGATTGTTGTTTAATTGTATACCAACCATATAGACCATTACTACTTTTTGTCCAAGACATAGGACAAGATGATCAACTTCTGACATACGCTTGGAGAATAGTAAACGATTCCTTGAGAACAGATGTTAGTTTGTTGTACCCACCCTATCAGGTATGATTTATGTAATGCAAATAGTCACATTTCATTTTTTATTCATAAAACTTTTCATTGCCATTATATTTTGAATTACAGATTGCAATTGGTGCCTTACAAATAGCATGTGTGATGCTTGGTAAAGACAATCTCAAACCTTGGTTTGCTGAGCTAAATGTTGACATGGATAAAGTGAGAAATATACTTGAATATATATTAAAATTAAAAAAAATATGGTTATTGTGTGGTTGTATTACAAAACTTCTGAAACTACTCATTTAAAAATTCAAATTTACAGATCCAAGAAATTGTGAGAGCTATCATTAACCTTTATGAGATGTGGAAAAGTTATGATGAAAAAAAAGAAATACAAGGGCTATTGTCCAAGATGCCCAAACCAAAGCCAGCTCCCCAGAGATAGCAAGACATATTTTGTAGTATGGATTTGTATAATGGATATATAATTTTTAATTGTAGACATGAAAAATTTGTTTTTAATTCCCTAGGAAAAGAAATTACTATTTTTGATGAGGTCACTTATATTTCAAGTGATTTTTATGAATTTTTTCAACCATAAACAAATACAGTGTAGAGCACACTTTAGAGCATAAATTAAAAGAACAAGAACTAAGTTATTTAATTTTCCATCACAAGCCAAAGATACTCTCTTTATTGGTTGTTATGTGATTTAAGACTATTGTATCCTATTGTAGCCTTTAGACACAAAAGTAAATTATTCCTTTATTTCAAGTTTAATGTTTAAATAATGTCATTGTATTGCTATGCTGCCCAATAACATTGTTCATATAAGTAAACTGACAAAGATAAGTAAGATGACAAAAGCTAAAGAAAAAAGGCAATTCTAATGAATTTAGTCTTATCTGTCTGCATGTTTTTGAGCATTGATACTTCATTCATTAACTGTGTTGCATTTGTTCACATTTTACAACATTTGTCAACATTAACAATTTTGAACATTGAAAATGAGGTGGATCCTTTAAATAGATATATATGTATAAATTACTATTGGTTACACATTTCAGGTTAAAACTTATTAGCAATTCAGGGAATAATTATGTCATGTATAGTCAAAGTATGATTGGTGAAATTGTACATTGAGCACTTTATGCAGTGGCTGAATTCAATAGACGCGGGCACATAAAATACGAACAAACAAATAAATATTAATATTTATATATAAACTAGGGGTCATGCTCCACTATTACCTGCAGATATATGACATTTGACATAACACTGGGGAGTAGTTAATGGTTTGAAAAACATTGATTTCTTGTTACTGATGGTACGTTGGTGGTACTATAATAATAGACACCTGTGGAATTCTAACAATAACCATAAAGTTCCATTAACAATTAATGAAATATTATGATAAAATAAAAAATATTTTTACCAATTTTAACTATTATTGTTTATTATACTAAAAATTGTGCTATTCTTGTAAGCATGATTAATTATGTAAAATAAATAATAGGAATGCATCTTTAAAAATTAAGACTGTTGGTACTGTCTTTTTAGGAGATATTAATGTAATAAATTCTTATTTTTCAATACTGTAATTGTTGTTATTTACCTCAGAATAAATCTTTAACTCACTTTTTATTATAAATAATATTCGTCTGATTAATTCTGGAATGAAGAATTACGTTATATAGTTTCATTTTTCTCTTTCTGCATCCTTTTGGGTGTCAGACATATAAATTAAACAGGCTAACTTTGTTCACACTTTGCTTTAATCTGCCAATTTTACATTGATGCGTTTGGTTCTTGATTTATTCATAATTACTTTGGACTTCTTATACAAATTTTTACACACAACGCTACCGCGATGTAATTTTGTTAGCCTGTGACATCTATTGACGACATTTGTCAACTGTTGAATTTATAACTTAACAATATTTTAATGGTTTGCAATATAAACCTCATATTTAATAATAATTCTTAATATGTACAGGACTCTATATAATCATATAAATAATCAGAAACCTTACACTCTATATAATCATATTAATATAAATAATCATAAACCTTACAGCTCGGCCATCCTACCTAAAGCGAGACCCTTCGCTTTGAGATCAAGAAAAAAAAACAAAATATATATGTTACAAAAAAAATAATAATAATAAATGCAATTAATTATACACTAGGTTTATATATGACGTGTAACATTTTTTTTAAACATTTTTTTTGCTATAAATACTAAGTACATACACATATCTATCGCTAAATCGTTTCCATGGTTTTAAGTTCTATCAAAATAATAATTAAAATAACAATTTCTTTCTTAAGTAACTAAATGTCAAACATAAACTGAGTAATCAAGTATGTAATCACTGTCATCAACACTATAACTAGATTCATCAGATTCTAATTCTCTACAGAACGACATCCAAGGCTGAATCTTATCAATAGATACAACTGCTTCATACCTTCTACCTTTTTTGCGAGTCATTGGTATATCTTCTACCACGAACCTATCATTGGGAAGAACCTTTAGTATACGATAAGGGCCTTGGTACTTAACAGAGAGCTTTTGAGATTTTCCATCGTGCGGAGCCTGCCTTGCTAAGCGTACTAAATCCCCTTCTTGGTACTGCCTCGCTGGTTTCCTATGCTTATTAAAATTGACTGCATCTTTAACTTGTTGCTGTTTTTTTTTTTTTTTACTAGCCTGTTGTCTGACTTCCGCCAATTCCTCAATGGGAGTCCTATTTAGGGTGTCATTGATTACCGTACTAAGTATGCTTTCCGTTCTATTAATTATGTTAAATCCAAATAGTAGCTCAGAGGGGCTCTTTTGGGTAGTTTTATGTCGAGCTGTGTTCATACCAACCTGTATATCAGTGATGTGGTTGTCCCACGACTTGTCGTCGCCGCCGTGATTGGCTGTCGATAGAGCATCTAAAATCGTTCTATTAAACCTTTCTACTTGCCCGTTTGCTCGAGGCGTTGCAACGGCATTTACAATATGTTTGATCCCGTAAGAGGTCGTAAAATCTTGAAACGCCTTACTGGTGAAACTCGTACCTTTATCTTTTCGATTGGGTGGAGTTCTCCTTCTCGTTTATCACCTGGAGCTTTGTGGTACGCGCACTCAAGGCAGGAGGTAACATACTTCCGGACGAGACGCCGCATTTTCGCGAACCAATAATGGCCTCGGATGCGCTGTAGGGTTCTTTCAAAACCACAATGGCCAACGTCATCGTGGTTCATTTTTAAAATTTGCCAGCGTACACTTTTGGGTACCAGCCATTTTATTTCGTCACCTACCACGCGGTAAACATGGACATTCTTCAGTCTGTAGTTTTTGTGTATGTCCGCTACCTCCGCCGATGAAGGGTCAGAAAGAATCCTTTTGATTTTATTTATCTCGTCATCTGCAGTTTGTACCGTCGTAATCCAGTCCTGTTCGATTTGCTGTATTTGTAAAACATCTAGTACATGTGTTACCTGAAGAAGAATTGACTGGGTTTCTGCTTAGGGCATTCGCGTGTGCCATGCTAACACCAGGCCGGTACTCGATTGTACAGTCGTACTTCTGAAGTTGGACCCACCACCTAGCTATGCGAGGTATCAAGTCACGCTTAGTTAGAGTGGACCTGAGTGCATTGCAATCGGTCAAGATTTTAAATGGTATTCCCACTAAATAAACCCTAAACTGATTGAGAGATGCAATGACCGCCAAAGTTTCGAGCTCGTACGAATGAAACTTGCGTTCGTCAGCGGTAGTTTTCCTGCTGAAGTAGGAAACTGGTTGCAATGCACCATTACAGTTACGCTGCAGTAAAATACCCGCTAGGCCTTCTTTGCAAGCGTCCGTATGTAGCTCGGTTTCGGACTTAGGATCGTATAGAGCTAGCACCGGTCACTCCACCAGAGCGCTTTTAGTGCCTGTGAACGCCTGATCCTGTTCGGCCAACCCCAGTTAGCGTCTTTCTTCAGTAAATCCGTTAACGGTGCAGTTATCGTAACATATCCCTGTATAAACCGTCTGAAGAACCCAGACATACCCAGAAATTGACGCAATTCGTGCTGATTGGTAGGTGTTGGGAATTTTGAGACGGCTTCAGTTTTTTCTTTACTACCTGGGCGGATACCATTAGCACTCACTTCAAACCCTAGAAAGTCTATGACATTCAAAAAGAAATAGCACTTACTTAATTTCAGTGTGAGAACTTCGCCTAGTCTTTGGATGCCTTCCCTAAAATCCTTGGATGGTATCAGTATGTCATCCATGTAGAGAACAGCATATTTAATTTGGGCCTCCTTTAATATTTTATGGATTGTCCTTTGGAACACAGATGGTGCATTAACTAGTCCGAAAGGCATGCGGTTGTATTCATACTGCCCATCAAGTGTTACAAAGGCAGTTTTACTACGGGAGGCCTCGGCGACTGGTGTTTGATAGTACCCGGAAGCAAGGTCCAATGACGTAAATAGGGTGTTACCGGATAATAGGTCCAACTGATCCTCGACTCTTGGTAGGGGGTAGTGTTCCTTTTTGGGCTTTCTGTTTAGAGCTCGATAGTCCACATACAATCGTTTCTCACTATTCTTTTTTTTGTACCAGGACTATAGGACTGGCATATGATGAAGATGACTCCCTAGCTCTACCATTATCTACCATCTCCTTAACCATGTCTCTTACTAATTGTCGCTCAGTATGTGACATACGGCATGGGCGATACACGACTGGTTCCGTGTCGTTAAGGTCGATAACCATCTCAGTGATGTTGGTAAACCCAAGGTCCTTGAGCCCACTTGAGAAGCAATCGCTATGCTGAAATAATAACTTTTGTAGTTCTTCGGGCTGCTGTTTTGTTAGCTCAGGATTGCAACTGATCTCTTCATCCAGTCCCCTATCGGTAAGAACGCTACAAGATTGGAAAAAAGGTGTTGGATGCGTATTACGCAGTGCTCGTGTTAAGAGAGTGTCCTTCTTTATACAAACCTTGTTTGACGAGGCATTATAAATTAAAAGCGCTGTGCGGCTGTCTTTTATCTCGTACGTACCGGGAAAAAGATAGTACTCTTTTCCTTCAGCACCCCTTAACGAGCCATGGACGTAGATGCTACCGTTTCCCTGCCCATCAGCATTAACAATTATGGGACGTACAACGTTACCATCTATTTCCGTGTCATCTTCCACTATGAGTCTTATTTTAGTACACGCGAGTCTTTCAAATACGATCTTAGTCGGCGTTTTAGTCATTATAATATCAGGCTTCTCTGTAAAGGAATGTCCAAGTAATGCAGAGTAACTTAGTACATAATCTTCTACTACATATATTTCAATAGTTTTTTTTAACCCTTGAACTTCTACACTCACGGTAGCTACACCTAAAGGGCAAGTCAGGTTTCCTCCTATTCCTCTTAATACCGGCATACCTTCCCTCACATCGATATTCAGGTTCAACTCCTTAGCGGTACTCTGTCTAATTAACGAGCATTGACTCCCTAAATCTACATGACACTTGACCCCTGAGTTGTTAATCTTTATATCCAGTATATATTTATCAATAGCACTATCATCGCCAGTTACATTAGATACTTGTTTTTGTTCATTATTTTTATCTAAGGCCTGACTATCGTCTTTATTAATCGGAGTTTTATTTTTTTAAACAGTTAATCGCCTAATGACCAATCCTCCCGCAGGTCGTACACTTCGCGATAAGTTTTGTACATTTAAAGCTAGGGTGACCTATTTCGTTGCAATTGAAGCAACGGATTCCGTTATTACTAGGGCCCGCCCTGCTCGTGCCAGATTGATTTGTTTTTTTCAGGTTGGCATCGTTAATGGAGTCACGAACTTTGCCTACCTTCACGGTTCTAAAGTATTTGAGCACTTGCTCAGGTTGCTTAAATTGAGCGGCTTGAGCACCCACTTTAACGGCACGATCTTCAACCCCGTACAGCAAACAGTCTACCACTTCCTTGCCATAAATTTTGCAACTATTTAACAAGTTCATTTTCGCATGATAGTAATGTTCAAACGACTCACCGTATCTAACTGTTTTTGCTAACATTTTATGCAATAACTCAGCATAGTTCTCGCTTTGGGGAAAAGATTCTATAAGTTTTTGTTTCCACTCAGTCCATGTAAAATAATAGGCTAGATAAGCCCTGATACCAAGTTTTAGCGACACCAGAAAGCTTGGGCAAGGAATAGTGGATAATTTCCCTGTCTTCCCACCCATATATGTGAGCTCATTCTTCCACTTTCGTCAGCCAAGTAAGGATAGTTTGTTCCTTTGCCATTGGGTCAAATTCGGGGATAACATTTGTGTTGAACGTAAGTTTGGGCTTATCTGAACCTTTTATTTTGTCAAGAATATTCAAGAATTTATCTACTAATACCTTTGTATCTGAACCGTCGTCCTCCTTACCACGCTCAACCTTGCGCGGAAGCTGCGGTGACCCCATATCAGATCCTGAAGAGGAAGACACATGCCGTCTCCTCTGTCCTGTCCTTGTCCTTGTTTTCCATCTCCTTCTTTCGTATTCGTCCCTGTCATCAGAGCCGCTTGATTGTTGCCTGCTCGACCGCTGCTTACGCGATCGTCGTTCACTCGATCGCTTTCCACGCAACCGTTCTCTTCGAATCATCGTGTCCTTGTCCATTTTATCAAATGTTACATATTGCTCTATGCTCGAGCTCCTCCTTCTAATTCTTTCCTGTCGCCCTACATCCTCAACCTCGGATGCTCCATGCTCTATCCTCGAGCACATCCTCCTAATCCTTTCCTGTTGACCTACATCCTTAACCTCGGATGCTCCTTGGTCACTCCCATGTGTTAGTCCTTCCCCTCGACTAAGCACATGGACCCTACATCCTAACCTCGGATGCTCCTTGCTCTATCCGCGAGCTCATCCTCCCAATCCTTCCCTGTTGACCTACACCCTCAGCCTTGGATGCTCCTTGGTCACTCCCATGTGTTAGCCCTTCCCCTCGACTAAGCACATGTGACCTACATCCTCAGCCTCGGATGCTCCTTGGTCATTCCCTATGTGTTAGTCCTTCCCCTCGACTAAGCACATGGGCTCCTTTTATCATTAAGCCACTTCCTCTTACTAGCCGAGCACCAGACCCTTCTCCTCGGCTAGTGTCGTCCTCCACGTCACAGATGATGAGCGTAACTGAAACTCACATTGTGGAGCTTAGAATGATGATAATTATAAACTGCTTTAACCGGGTTTAATAATTGCAAAAAGTAGAATAGGGTAATTTAAATGGCATAATATCGGGTACATTCCGAAAAGCTAGAAGAGGACTCCTCGTGGAACGGGGAACAGAAAAGAAAATAAACTTTATTATGCATGTGCATTCATCGAAAATCATGTATTTCCAAAGACCTGACGCACTCTAATATATTTATGTAAACATTTAAACCAATGCAATAACGAGTGTCGTTAGATTCTAATAGAGCCTATAAAACCCTTAACTTTTTCGTCACCATGTAAATAAAACGGCAGGTGGGTAGAATGAATTTGTTGTTTTAAGTTTAATTACTTATATTAAGTCAAAGTTATAATCGTCATTGATTTCTTCATTGGTTCTTCGTCATTGGTTTATTCAACCCAACGCACATGTGATCATTACGTGGTCGATTGTTCAGTGCGCTTGCACTGATCGGTTACAAGGCAATAATAAAAAATGACTCAGTGCGGGTTTGTATTATGAAGAGGAACAAGACAAAGAAAATTCATATAAAAAAAAAAAAATCACAACCATCAGAATTTTCAATATCACTGAATCAGATGTAAATAATTAATAATAACTTACGTTTTACCGATCCGTGGGCGTAGTAAGGTTAGTTTTCTAGAGCCTTATTTATCCCGCTTCTGACCTTTTGGGTGTCAGACATATAAATTAAACAGGCTAACTTTGTTCACACTTTGCTTTAATCTGCCAATTTTACATTGATGCGTTTGGTTCTTGATTTATTCATAATTACTTTGGACTTCTTATACAAATTTTTACACACAACGCTACCGCGATGTAATTTTGTTAGCCTGTGACATCTATTGACGACATTTGTCAACTGTTGAATTTATAACTTAACAATATTTTAATGGTTTGCAATATAAACCTCATATTTAATAATAATTCTTAATATGTACAGGACTCTATATAATCATATAAATAATCAGAAACCTTACACTCTATATAATCATATTAATATAAATAATCATAAACCTTACAATCCTATCTACAAATATGCATAGCTTGTGAAGGTCGCCATTAGTTTCAAATGCTGGAGGACTTATAATCACAAAATAATATATCAACCTTGATTAGTCAATTATATGCCTATTTCTGCCGTGAAGCAGTAATACTTTTCGGCTTGAATGGTGGGGCAGCCGTTGTAACTATACTGAGACGTTAGAACTTATATCTCAAGGTGGGTGGCGCATTTGCGTTGTAAATGTCTATGGGCTCCAATAACCACTTAACACCAGGTGCCCATCCATCTAAGCAATAAAAAATAATATATATATATATATATATATATATATATATATATATATATATATTTTATTGCATTGATGGATGGACGAGCTCACAGTTCACCTGGTGTTAAGTGGTTACTGGAGCCCATAGACATCTACAACGTAAATGCGCCACCCACCTCGAGATATAAGTTCTAAGGTCTCAGTATAGTTACAACGGCTACCCCCACCCTTCGAACCGAAACGGATTACTGCTTCACTGCGGAAATAGGCGGAGTGGTGGTACCTACCCGTGCGGACTCCCAAGAGGTCCTACCACCAGTGATTACGCAAATTATAATTTTTGCGGGTTTGATTTTTATTACACGATGTTATTCCTTCACCGTGGAAGTCAATCGTGAACATTTGTTGAGTACGTATTTCATTAGAAAAATTGGTACCCGCCTGCGGGATTCGAACACCGGTGCATCGCAACATACGAATGCACCGGACGTCTTATCCTTTAGGCCACGACGACTTCAAATATATATATGGATTGGTCACCTACCCATACGCGAGAAGCTGGGATAGCCCCTTAGGCCTGTTTATTATCTATGCCTTAAGTTACCAGCGAATAGGTAGGTTAATTTCGAAGTATTTATCTACAAATAATAAGTAAAACGCTTTCGCTGCTCAGAGAGCTAGTACCTACAATTTCCAAAGCAACTATTTCGTGTTCCCATCTACCTCCGGACCGGAATGGCGACTCGATGAGAAGAGTGCTCAGAGAAACTCAGCGAACTATGGGCTAGTGTCAAGACGAATTCGATGGGTGTTTTGCTTATCGTTAGCACTAATACCGTAAAGCAGTACTAAGAAGATTAGGTGGATCTAACAAGACGTGACTAAGCCGTTGACAGTGGCTAGCTATTGCCGGAACACTCTCAGGGTTGCAGCTAACCGTGGCCACAAATGCCACAATAATGGGCTGATGGTTTTGCGTCGCGAAGTAGCGTTTAGACGCTGACTGCATATAATATAGATAGGATCTACATTTCTGATGCCCACTTCAACGATTAACTTTTCGGTCACCGTCCTTGCCGAATCTGGCGCTTGCGACGAAGGGCTCGACGAGTAAATTAACCCATAGACACAGCCCACTGAGTTTCTCGCCGGATATGGCGGATCTTCTCAGTGGGTCGCGTTTCCGATCCGGTGGTAGATTCTGCGAAGCACTGCTCTTGCTAGGGTCAGTGTTAGCAACTCTCCGGTTTGAGCCCCGCGAGCTCACATACAAACGTTAGGGTGAAGCTGAAATAGCCTCTCAAGGCTATCAGCATAGGTAGGAAGAAAAAAAAATGCCTATGTTTGACGCTAGGGGCGCTGTTCAAACTGCATACAAAATTGGGTTAACTTTTACGTTATCGAGAACGTTAAAAAACTCGCACTAAGTACACAGTTCCCGGAATACATGACAGCTCTCTTTCCTGAACCATTTTTAGAAACCTCAGCATGCCGCAGACAGTTTCATCTGTTGTTGATTGATAATGTTAATTGATGATAACAAAAAATATAAATATCACCACATACTTTGAGACAATAAGCACGAGTAGGTACCACCACCTCGCTTATTTTTGCCGTGAAGCAGAAATAAGCATTTCGGTTCAAGGGGTTTAATCTCGTCCACCTTTCTAAGCAATAACACCAGAGGATTTAATTCAAGCCTTGCGTCACAGTAACTGCGAATTCTGTTTATTCATTAATTCCACTATATAAACAAATCTTCAATAATAATGGCAATTCGCTAAAATCTGCTTATTTATTTTATCTGAAATCGAATATAGTTGTTTATATTTATTATTAATCTGGGCTGTCAAAAACAAGCTCCATGGTTAAAATACACAATAAAAAGAAGATAAATATAACCGCAGCTAGTCCTTCGATATCTTGTAGTACCTATAGGTACCTAACGGGACCACTTTTTTTCGTGTCAAAGCGGGACGCCTACGGAATTTCGTATATAAATAAATCTAATAACATATATTATAGGGTACGTCGGGGTAAGATGTAATATTTAAGAGCAAAATAAAATTTATGGTTTAAAAAATTAATTGAAATAATTTATTATGGTATCTTACCATTACTGACATCTTAATTCTTACACCAAGTTGCCCTTAAAATAATATTTATAAATAATTTCGCAACAAAAAACTACTTTTCTACAGCAAAATTAGAGTTACTTTCGTATGTATTTTGCAATACAATAAGGAGTTGGGATCAGTAAGTATTCGGTAATTTTCTAATAAACATATGCACAACAGATAAATGAAAGCGGGACATTTTTGTTCTCGTTGGGGACAGCGGGACGGACAGCCTGAAAGCGGGACAATCCTGCCCAAAGCGGGACGTATCGTCACATTAAGTATACCTTTAAATATTTCAAACATAAGATACACTTAATATTATGTCTTTAGTCCTAAGCCATTTCAATTTCCGCTTGCTGCAGGTTTCAAAATATTGCAACTTCCCGCAAATTCAATCGACTATCGAGTAACAACGCTTTGTGTAAGCGATCAGTCATAACATGACCGTGTTTTATAGCAAAACATTAAATACAGTAGTGTGTCCATCTATTATCTCGACTTCGCAATTTTTTTTACGATTCCGTTTACCAGTATGAAACTTAAGTAAGTCTTATTATGCGTGCTTGGTGCGAAGAAACTATGCCGTCGTAGGTCGATTCTTGTTAATCTAAGTCCTTGATTTTGTACCTAGCGTACAACAGGAGTGGGTGATATAAATCGTATATAGATTCAATATCTATATATCGCAGCAATATCGTTGAATCCGATATCGCCCCGCACGAAATCTATATATCGATATCAGCCGATACACGATATTGCTCGATGTGATGCGCATCGGCATCGTGGCATATCGTACCGATTCGTGAATCGAAATCTATATTTCGATATCAGCCGATACACGATATTGCTCGATATGCGCATCGGCATATCGTACCGATTCGTTAATATCAGCAATATTCGTTTGGTTCGTATCGAATCGGCCAGAGTGAGTGAGCGCACGATAGGGATATCATGTGATGAATGAAACAGAAACAGGCATTATCCATACAATTGTAAACCTTATATTTAAGTCCATAAGTCTGTAGATTATTCTTAGCGTATCAGCAGGATACAATTTAGGAAAGAAGTTTCAACTTTCGACCCTAACTTGAATGCAGTATAGCCTATTTGCATCGTTGAATTTAATTTCACGCGCTTTGACCTTGAACTAGAATTTTTGGACAAGTGTTTATAAATACTTAAAAGTTTTTTGTGTTTGATTTTTAAAGTACACATTTTTCTATTTTTAGTTGAATCCAAATAATTGAGTTTATTTCTTGTGTTTGTATTAAACTTTTGAAATCTACACTCTTTTGGTATATTTTGTAATTTTAAATTAAGACACAAAATACTAAAAACTGAAAATAATGTAGCCAGTCCTAAGCCTGGTAAAAGCATGAAGGAATTTTTTTTTGATATTTTTATTTTCATGTTCTTTTTATTACTTTAAGATCATATTATAAATTGATATCAGAAAACCAACCGTATAACGTTGACTTAAATCTATATCTACTACGATATTATATCAGCGTAACGTTTCAAATCTCAAATATCATGAATCGAGAAAATCTACTAGCATCCATCAATATATAGATTCAGAAAATATATAGATTCAATATCCGATATTGATCCTCGATATATAGATACGATTCGATACGCGGCAAAACCGATATTACCCACTCCTAGCGTACAAGTGATGCACACATGCATGTACGACTTCCACTATATGAGAATAGCAGAGCTGTAAACTCGAATCATATTTGTGATTTCATAAAATTTAAGCACTAAGTAATTAAAATTAATCAATTTATCAAACGTAGATTTATTTTAATTATTAATATTATATTTATTGAGCATATAAAATATAGGTATAAGTATAAACTTATACTGTATTTTCTACCGCGCATCTGTATGGGCTGACAGAATCAGATATACTCAATAGCACCCGATGTGGTGCGAGGTGAAATTACTCCAGAGTTAAAATGTCTCATGTTATTTCTAGGTAAGGCGTGTAGAGCAGATGGTAGTGGCTGGTGCTATCTTTATAGAGAAATACAAAGTCTTGCGTCAATATTTAATTCGACATACATATAATGTCATGGCCTGAAGATAAATGGTTGTTTCGTGGTTTTTAACGGGACATTGTAAACATTATAACCGACGTTACAATGTCGTCAACTTAACCGTTGTCGTGCCTTCGGACATAAGTTAGTCATATTTAAGTTAGATTAATCATTTTACTGCGATTGCTTAACACACGAGCTTAAATACGACCATTCATTCTTTTTACTGGTGGTAGGACCTCTTGTGAGTCCGCGCGGGTAGGTACCACCGCCCTGCCTATTTCTGCCGTGAAGCAGTAATGCGTTTCGGTTTGAAGGGTGGGGCAGCCGTTGTGACTATACTGAGACCTTAGAACTCATATCTCAAGGTGTGTGGCGCATTTACGTTGTAGATGTCTATGGGCTTCAGTAACCAATTAACACCAGGTGGGCTGTGAGCTCGTCCACACGTCTAAGCAATAAAAAAAAAATCAATCCATTTCATTTTATGGGAATGCCATCTCTGATTGGCTAAATATTTAGGCATTGAATATAATAAACGAAATATCCCAAAAGTAAAAGCTAACTTTGTTGCCCTACTACATTGATATTGAACAATGTGATCATTTAGGTAACTTAAATAAAATAATATCCGTAAGCTATATAACGAGACACAGGGACAGCTGCATGCAGAGTCAGTACCTATTCATTCAACATTGAAAACGAACATAAGATGGGCTCCTTGAGGGTATATTTTTGCGACATTTGCATTCTCATGTTGGTCGGGATTAATTATTTTCTACTAGCTGAAGTTGTACCAGTTAGGTAGTGCTATTTGAATAATTAAGTTACTAATTCTTATTCCAACTCCCGCACTGTGATCCTACATTGGCAACGGAATGGCTGTGGTTGCGATTTATTGATTTCGTCACTGCCCAAGAAACTTATAAGTACACTAACATAGACAACGAGCAAACATACAATACTAAATAACTGACTTTTTTAGTATCGCCCCATTCGAAGACCGGAAAGGCAACTGCTCTTGCGGAGGATTTCCGACTGTGACGCCAGATCCTGGAAGTCTGCCCCTACTTTCTCAAACACCAAGTCTGGTCGTCAAATGTGATCAAGAAGGAGACAATACATGCAAGATACTCTGCAATGCATTAGCAACAGCTACGAAAGCAAAAGGCCCTGAAATTCTCTGCAGCAGGCTTAAAGATGTCAACGAACTTAAGGTTAGAAATCTATAGTTCCTACCCAATAATTTTAAGTGATAAAATTACATGAATAAATTTAAATATACAGACGTCATCGATGCCTTTAAATTTTGTACCATTTTTGTATTGACATAAATGGGCAAATGAGAATACGGCCAACCCGTCGTGCAATAGATGTAGTCCATAGCATGATAGTCGCGTTCCTATCTTTATATTATATATTTTGAACGTTTCGATTTTCAATCTAGAGCATTACGTAAAATTTCGGTTACATGACCTTTGGATTAATTTCTTGCATAAATCAGTCGGATTTGATAATTTTCGCTGTGAATAACTTAATAAATAAAATCGTATTTTAATGTTTAAAAATAATGCTTCTTGAACTACACGCAATGTAACATGATAATCAGATGGCGCGTGGGTTCAACGCTCTTGTCTGGCGTTTCACCCGCCATTGTCTTCCTTTTGCATTGCTAAATTCACAAAATATTAACAAACCTAAAACGTACTTACGTACTTAGGCCTATGAAAATGAGCATGTTACGTCCTTCACGTTCACGTTTTGGGGTTAGGAAGCCGTCTTCTGTGTGATAAGACTAAAAATGAAGGGTTGGGCAGCCATTGTAACTATACCGAGACCTTAGAACTTGTATCTCAAGGTGGGTGGCGCATTTACGTTGTAGATGTCTATGGGCTCCGGTAACCACTTAACACCAGGTGGGCTGTGAGCTCGTGCACCCATCTAAGCAATAAAAAAAATAAAAAATTGTTAGACGCTATCGGGGATTATTATTCTAAAGGTCTGAGAAAAGATTAAATATTTTTATTGTTCTAAACACATGCTTTGCGCAGGAGCCACAATCTTTTGGCATTAAGTGGTTATGGGAGCCTATAGATATGATCATTATCATGCGGATCCAGCTGGGGACGCGAGGTCAATATTCGCACGTACAATGCGGGCTCACTATATACCTAGTCATAAGTTATTTTCCATTTCATTGTTACAGCTTTCAGCTTTTTACAAAACGTGCGACAAACCATGGAGTTACGCAAACATGACTGCCGAAGCCCCACTTTGCTGCGAAAATTCCCAAGTGAAAGTTTGTTCGTCGGTGGTAACACTAAAATCAACAGTGCAACCGGAAGCAAAGACTACCATATAATTTATTAACAGAGTTATTTTTACGAATAAATGAAAGTCTATAAAAATTATAAATAAAACGAACTGTATTTGCATTTATTACACTGTTACTAATTTCGAACATTACTTCAATAAAATGTATATCAAATGATTACTTTTTTATTCACATAGACGTTATCCGAATTACATTTCATTACACGAAATATTTGATTGTGTAAAGACTTCGTTGTATATACTATTGCATATTATTTTGCGCGCGTAGATATTTCGAGACGGTGACCAAACGTTCACAAATATTTATTCTACCACACAATATCTAGTGGTAAAACGCTTAAAACACTAAATAGACAAAAAAAAAGTTTTTATTATTTAGTTTTATCTTTAAAAAAAAACAATTCAATGTGTTCCTAGGAACTCGCTTAAAATATTACGTACATAATTGGATGAAACTGCATAACGTAATTGTCACCCGCGTCGGAGCTAAAAATTCAAGTTATTAAACACATAACTCGCAACTCTGGCCGGCTGAAAACATTCGATCGTTATAAGTATTTAGCTTCGCCCTTCGAAAATCTATTGTTCAAGTCTTGAGCTTTCTTGATGATCGAACGCTTTTGTGCTTCATCGAATCGGTTCACCTGCAAGTCGACGTCGCGACTGAACGGCCGGCGCTCTTTCTTGTCATCCTCTTTTTCCTCTTTCTAGAAATAAAAAAAAACTAGATGATGACCGAGTTTTGCTCGTATTTTTTTTGATAACGCCATCTTGCTGTGTCTTTAAAGCGGTTAGTTGGCCCTCAATTAAGAAAAATAGTATTATTATTCGCCAATAGATGTCGGGAAGAGTTGATTATTGAAAACACGAATAAAACAACATTTTCTGAAAATAAATCGTAGCTAGATCGATTTATCGCCCCCGAAATCCCCTGTATACTAAATTTTATGAAAATCGTTGGAGCCGTTTCCGAGATTCAGATTATATATATACAAGCATTGCTCGTTTAAAGGTATAAGATAAGATATGATATTACGACAGTAGTAACACTCCAATATTTCTCAATAATGTATTTATTTCGAAAACAAACAGTAGTCGATCCACATATTATTATGTTAAATTACAACAAACAACGAATACCGGACAAGTTTACGCAGATTACTGCCTATTTCTACCGTGAAGCAGTAATGCGTTTCGGTTTGAAGGGTGGGGCAGCCGTTGTAACTATACTTGATACCTTAGAACTTATGTCTCAAGATGTGTTGCGCATTTACCTTGTAGATGTCTATGGGCTCCAGTAACCACTTAACACTAGGTGGGCTGTGAGCTCGTCCACCCATCTAAGCAATAAAAAAACCTAACTACACTTTAGGAAACTTAAACTGCTGCATTAAAGTACAGGACGACTTTGAAATAAATATGAAAACTTTTTAAAACAAATTTAATATAATACATACCTAGTCAGGTCATAAATTCTGTCACATGTTTAATGTAAAATAATTGAAACAAGATTATTCATTATGTAACCTGACTAGGTATATACCTATATACCTAGGTATATACCTAGTCAGGTCATAAGTATTGTCACACAGTAAAAACTTTTCTTTTAGAATGTTGGCCACAAAAAAGTTTATTGAATTCGAATTTCGAATTGTTCATGAAAATAAAAATGTATACTTTTAGAATTTTACTCATTTTTAAATATGGTGTGGACGCTTAAAGAAGACCGTGTTGCAGTTATTGCGTTGCATCGTTGCGGTTACGCACCAATTCAAATTTTTAACATACTGAAAAATTTGAATATAACCAAAAGATTCGTTTATCGTACCATCAAACGATACAATGAAGACTCTAGTGTAGATGACAGGTCAAGAAGTGGTCGCCCTCGGTCTGTTAGGACTCCAGCAGTGATAAAAGCTCTGAAAGCGCGAATTCAAAGAAATCCCAAACGTAAGCAGAAACTGTTGGCCCTTCAGATGGGGTTAAGCAGAACCACGGTGAAAAGGGTGTTAAATGAAGACTTAGGGCTTCGGGCACATCGAAGAAAAACAGGACATCGTTTGAATGCTCGTCTAATGGACCTGAGACTGAAGAGATGCCGCGCTTTGTTGAAGCGGTACGCGGGAAAAAAATATCGGGAAATTCTTTTTTCGGATGAAAAAATTTTTACCGTAGAAGAGAGCTACAACAAACAAAATGATAAGGTGTACGCACACAGTAGTGAAGAAGCGAGCAACCGTATTCCGCGTGTCCAACGAGGTCATTTTCCATCCTCGCTCATGGTATGGTTGGGAGTTTCTTATTGGGACTTAACAGAGGTTCATTTTTGTGAGAAAGGTGTAAAAACGAATGCAGTTGTGTATCAAAATACAGTCCTGACGAACCTTGTGGAACCTGTTTCTCATACCATGTTCAATAACAGGCACTGCGTATTCCAACAAGATTCGGCGCCAGCTCATAGAGCGAAGAGCACACAAGACTGGCTGGCGGCGCGTGAAATCGACTTCATCCGGCACGAAGACTGGCCCTCCTCCAGTCCAGATTTGAATCCGTTAGATTACAAGATATGGCAACACTTGGAGGAAAAGGCGTGCTCAAAGCCTCATCCCAATTTGGAGTCACTCAAGACATCCTTGATTAGGGCAGCCGCCGATATTGACATGGACCTCGTTCGTGCTGCGATAGACGACTGGCCGCGCAGATTGAAGGCCTGTATTCAAAATCACGGAGGTCATTTTGAATAAACTTTAGTGTCATAAGAATTTATGTTTTGTTAAGTTCATTTTGGTATATGAATGGTTACATAATGAATAAACTTGTTTCAATTATTTTACATTAAAAATGTGACAGAATTTATGACCTGACTAGGTACAAATATAATACACTGATTCGTTAACTTTCAAACAGCGCAGTATAATTTCCTTAAGTTTGAATTTGTTTACTGGAAATAACCATTCAAGTTCATGAACTTTGATGCAGTTTGTGCGTCCGATAGTTTATATAACTAGCATTCATAATTTAACTTTACGAATAATTGGTACCGACAATTAAAAAACTTATTACTTATTTCCTTCAAATCGATTAAAAAAAAGAAACTTATATATATCTTACAATAGTTACATTGGTTTCGTACTATATTTTACAAGGTATACGGAAATGACGTCAGTATCGGACAAATGTATTGAAACCACGATTCGTTCGAGTGGTGGACAGTTTAGAGAGCGCGGAAATACGACCGTAATGAAAATGAATGTTTGCTCTGGTATCAATCTGTTTATTAATTAATATCTATATATATAAAAATGAATTGCTGTTCGTTAGTCTCGCTAGAACTCGAGAACGGCTGGACCGATTTGGCTAATTTTGGTCTTGAATTATTTGTGGAAGTCCAGAGAAGGTTTAAAAGGTAGATAAATATGAATATGCTCGGAATTAAATAAAAATAACAATTCTGTTTTTCCTTTGATGTGTCCCCCGTCGGACGGATTCATTTTGTTTGTTTTAAGTTTATTTTAAGCAAAAAGTTTGGTCTTTTATTTATCGATTGAGGCACTACGAAGTCTGCCGCGTTAGCTAGTATTGTATAAAAAATGATTTATTAATAACATACGATCTGTCAGAGAGATAAAGTTGACGGATGTGGTAAGTTGAAGCGACGACATATTTTATACTTGAGACTTCAAGCGACGATACCATATTCCAATATAGAACGATAAAACTAATATAAGGCCTTTTAAACCTACCTATGAAATCTAGCCTTAATAAGCCTTCATTATGATCCATTATATCTAAGCCTTCTTCATTATTCTTATCATTTAACATTTCATTCTTATTAATGGCTTCGAAATCGATCTCAATTCCAAATAAACGGGCGAACATATATAACTGTCTACATATACAGCTCTCTGCTACTTACCTTTTTCTTTTTCTTCAGCTTCTTCTGGTGTAGCTCTAGTAAGCTTTCCTCCCTTTTGTGTTTCTTTTTATGTTTTCTGTGAACAAAAATAAAACATAGAATTTAACACTACGGTAACATAAATCAATAGTGAAATACGCTATAATGCAATACTTTTGTTTTTACGGATATTATACATAATGTGAAGTGAAGATAAGGGTTGTCGCAAGCCATAGACATAACTTAAACTAATTTTAAGTTTTAATTTCGAGATGAATTACTTTTATTTCTTACGTATCTAATGCTTTACCGTTTCGTGGTCACGGATAACTAGGGAAGTAGTTATTCGTCGACATTTGTTTTTTTTTTTTTTTTCCTACCTAAGCTGAGAGCCTTGAGAGGCTATGTCAGCGTAACCCTAACTTTTGTAGGTGAGCTCACGGGGCTCAAACCTGATGACGTTGCTAACACGAACCCTAGCAAGAGCCGTGCTTCGCAGAATCTACCACCGGATCGGAAACGCGACCCACTGAGAAGATCCGGCGAGAAACTCCACTGAGTTTCTCGCCGGATCGTAAATTAACTCTCAGACACAGCCCACTGGCTGTGTCTGAGAGTTAATTTACTCGTCGAGCCCTTCGTCGCAAGCGACGGGTTCGACGAGAACGGTGACCGGTGTTTGAAGTACCTAGAAGCACCGTTAGTGGATCGGGAGGATCCGAGATGACGTGTTTTGGGCGACGTCGACTGCTTTCCATTCTGTCCGCAGGACCGGGAATGTAGTTACCGGCGGCCACGATGAGAGGGTTCTCGTGTGACATTTGAATATTGCGAAAACTACATATGATTTCGCAAATATTATTACGTTCCTAAAACCAAAAAGGGAAACATAATATTAGTTCAAAGCAAAACTAATTTACGAAAAACTAAGCATAAAAATACTCTTAGTTTTCTAAGTTTCAATTTCGTGAAACCAAACGTGATTTGCAAACCAAAGACAACTAGACTAGACTAAACTAGACAATTAGAAGCCGCCACTTTCCCAAGAGAACGATGACCCGCACGTCAAACGTTTTTTAATTATGTTACAGTGCGTGCCAAAAACTAGGTTTTTCTGCATACGATATACGATGTATTACATTTAATTGTTTCTTTTTTTGTGAAATGAGTTTCCTTACAAAAAAATCAATTATTCTGTAGTAATAGCTGGGTTTTTTTTCAAGTTTATTGCTTCGAGCACACGGCCCAACTAGTGTTGAGTGGATATCGAAGCCCATAGACATCAACAACATAAATACCGCCACTTAACTAACTTAATACGCGAAGTTTAAGTCTGAGGTTTACAGTACAGGTATACCCACAAAGACGCTCTATCACCATTAAATTAGGAATCTGTGACTTCAGAATAAAGGTTTCCGTGACTTCCGTAAATACGGTTACTTAATTCAAATTCAACGCTATTTTTTTTAGCTTTTGTCAGTGATAATGTCCTAAATAGCGCAACCAAATCTAACGGCACTTTCATTGGCAGATAGATAATTACGGTTTTTGCATATGGGGTTTTTTTTTGTTGTAGTACTTTTCACTTACCAACTACAATTACTACGAGACTTCAATTGGAATATTATAATGGACGAAATAATGAAGGGTTTTACATGATTCTTTATGTATTTTTACTCTGATTACTCATTATATTATATTCCTTGGTTACAAATTTAAAGCGGTCTTCCCTACGAGCAACATACGAGGCATGTCAATCAATTATTTATATTAAAATAAATAGCATCATCAAACAAATTGGTCAGAGCCATACACCCGAGTATGAACTTTTTCCTTAAATTTCATAAATTGTAAGTGAAATTTTAATTAAAACAAAAAAATTGCGTATGTTAAAAGTTTAGGTTCTTCGCATATGTGCGTTTGTTGTTTTCTGATATCCATAAGACAATTTTTTTTTTTTGTCTTTTTTTCTTTTTTTTATTGCCCTTGTAAGCAGACGAGCACACGGCCCACCTGATGGTGAGTGGTTACCGTCGCCCATGGACTTCAACGATGCCAGGAGCAGAGCCAAGCCGCTGCCTACCGCTAAACTGTCTGTAGTTTATTTAGATTTTTGCTTACTTCACAGCATCTTCCTGTTCTTTGTCCCTGGTTTCTATTTGTCGGGACTTAGCCTCGCGTTGCAACGCAGACGCTGCATCTTCTTCTTTAACTTGACCCGCTGCTTTTCTAGCTTTATCCTCGGGGTTATCTGTCCAACTTGACCTAGAAGAATGATAAAATCCAACTCATAAAAATCGTACGACTTTGAAGTATGACAAAAAAAAAATCTGTTTTTATCTGATTGGAGTTGAAATTATGTTGACAGTTCAGGTTAAATTTTTTGGTACACATAGCAATAGTTACGACATTGAAGTTACACTCACCATATGTACATTGTTGCCACCTCATTGTTGAGAAAAGATAATACCAGCGCGATATAAGGCTAAGTTATCGGGGGCGAAATTGTTGGCGGTAGAATTACTGGTGGTAGGACCTCTTGTGAGTCCGCGCGGGTAGGTACCACCACCCCGCCTATATCTGCCGTGAAGCAGTAATGCGTTTCGGATTGAAGGGTAGTGCAGCTGTCGTAACTATACTTGAGACCTTAGAACTTATATCTCAAGGTGGGTGGCGCATTTACGTTGTAGAAGTCTATGGGCTCCAGTAACCACTTCACACCAGGTGGGCTGTGAGCCCGTCCACTCATCTAAGCTATAAAAAAAAGAATACCTATTTACATAATATATATCTATAAATTTCAGTATCCTAATGATAATCCTTGTGATTAATGTGCGAATTTTTCTGCTTAATTCAACAAATCATGATGTCAATAATTTAAAAAAATATTTGGTTGAGTTTCTAAATCATTTTATTTGACTTTTGTTTATCTTAATTGTTAACTACACTCACCTATCAGTCATGTCTGGTCCTTGTTTCGCTCTAAAGCTTCGTGCTTCTAATCCTAAATATTTAGCCTTGGCTTCAGGAAGTTCCAACATCCATTGTTCACGGTGTTTAACTTTTTTAGTTACCGAATGGCCTTCTATCTGTTTAAGTTTCATATCTAAAGCACGCTCCTCCAGACGTTTGTGGGCGTCAGAATATTTCTGTTCTGAACCAACTGGCAAAGGACCAACACAGGAATCCTCATCGGAACTTTCATATTTGATGACTTCTCTTGTAGCTAATACTTTACGCATGTCGTCAGGAATGGAAGGACCTGTAAACAATATAATATGTTACAAGATTTTCAACCTTATAGTAACTAGACAGATTGGAACTTTCCAAATAAAAATTGTAAATTGTTTTAAACAGAGTGTAAATCAGATGTTTGAAGTTATGCAATATATTTAGATGTAAGGGCATTACCCATGTTAGTAGACGTCTGGATTCCTGTTTTTTCTTTTTCTGAAGATTTTTTACTACTGTACCGATCTTGCAAATGTGGTGGGAGAGCTGGTCCGCACACATCCATTTTCTGTGTTGTACTTTTGAGTGAAAGCAATTTGTGTCTTAAATCCATTGGATCAATGTCCACTATTTCTTGAGAATCTTCACTAAATATTTCTCCTTCTTCACTGCTCTCTTTTTTAGTACTTTTCTGAGTAGAAGTCACCTCAATGGCAACTTCCTCAAGGTGTGTGTGTTCTTCAGTCTGTATTTTATTTTGGATATCTGTGGTGCTTGTAACTTCTGCCAATGTTGGATTATCTAATTCTCGCTCTGGCGATTTTGAATTTTTTTTTGAATGTCTCTTTTTGTGTTTTCTTTTTTTTGTTTTATGCAGCTTCTTTTCTAAATTTAAGAGTTTGGCTCTCAGTTTCTCGTCATCAGAGGAGTCTATTTCACTGGACTCTTCTGTTTTGTCTTTAATTATAGCTGGTATCATACTATAGTAGGATCCAGGTTGAACTTCAGTTGATTTGTCACTATCATTGTCTTCAACTATAATTGGACTATCACTTTTTCTTTTCAGAGATGTAGGTGGAGCTTTATAGACTTCAGAACGTTTTCCTTTAATATTAGGAGACAAGGATAGGCTTTCTCTCGATTGCTTTTCCAGTTTATTGGGTTTAGGGGTGATGGCTTGCCTAATTTCATCTTTCAAATCTCTCTTTCGTTCATTTAATTTATGTGATCTTGATCTAGAGCTTCTCTTCCTGTCTTTACTACTACTTCTATGATCTCTGGGCTTAGAATCAGGTCTGGAGATTCTGTCATGTCTATATCTTTCACGAGATCTGTAGGGGCTCCTCTCTTCCTTAGGATGGGGGTCATCTAACCGCCTTCGTGGAGGGCTTCTCTCTTTAGAATGTCTTCTCTTAGGTGAAATTCGTGTACTTCGATGTCTATCTTTGTCTCGTATTTTCCTATCAAATCGACTAACTTCCTCTCTTCTTTTAACATATTCTCTGTTAAATCTGTTTTCTATATTCCTATTTCTTTCAGTAGGTCGGTATCGATCTTCCCTTTGATGAGATTGTTCATCCTTTGGTTTTTGACATTTAAATCTACCTGTTTCTGAATCACTGCTGGACTCATCAGAAATCATTTTCACACCTAAAAGCAAACAAAGGAATTTAAAAGGAGATTGAAAGAAATAAATTACTTAACAACTGATTTTATTATTAATATATATATTTATATATACATATAAACTATCTATGTAATAGAACACAGTAGCCTTAAAACATTTTGGCAATTTTTTTTACACTGTAGCGTAAAGACTTTAAGAAACCAGCTGTTAAAATGCCTTTTAATGATTGTCGTACGCTTGATTGCCAAACTAAGTCCTTTAAAATCTGCCTTAATATCACAGGACAATCAATATCATATGCTACAGCACGTAACACATCCTCCATATCTTGTTGAGGACCACCATGGTTCCAGAACTTGACTATTCTTTGTTGTGGCACCATTGGTAGCTGCATGAGGTGATGTAATTTTGTTTCTGGATGTAAATCTTGATGGCACTGAGCATCACCCGAGGGAAAGTCTACATATGTATGGAATTGTTGCAAGATAGGTCTGTACAGTTCACGAAAATTTACTAACTGGGGCTGGACAATGTTTCTCACTTTGTTTTTGTTCTCCCCAAATGTCATTCTAAAATCTCCAGCATAACTCAAATTAGAAATGGCAAAATAGAAGTCATATTCAGAAAATGTTTCTGGTAGAATAAGTAGCGCTGTGTGAACTGCAGAGCGTAGATTGGATTGTAAAGCACTTTGCAATTGAGAACTGTTGGTTTGTTTAATGATCTCTACTGGTTTGTGTAGACGGCCCGCAAGGTATAAGTCAGTCCAGTCGAGTAGATCACCAACTAAGTCCTTTTGAGAAACAACACCATACTTGATTGTCACATTTTCTTCTTTTAATTCAACAAGGGTGTTGAAATATACTTTCGCCCCCCAATTCTCCTGGAATCTTGCAACAAATCCTTTGCCTAGAAATCGAAGTGCTGAATAATGCGATGGATTTTGTTCAATGTTAGATCCGTGCCATCTATAAGAGTTATCGACGCAGTATATGAGGTCGATCATGTTATGTTTATTCTGATTTCCGACTTGTGGTTTCACAGCAGAGCCATATGCGAAGCAAAATGTGAAGTTTTGAGGAAATTTGGAGAGGATTCTATAGTAAATCGGTGACACATCTCTGATTATGCTGCCAAATGTTTTAGCGGCGGTAGATACCATTATAAAATTAGAAGAAATAGCAGCTGACCTTTAGAGCACAAATCTATTCTTCAAACTTGATTGTGATGTTGCACTGATGTAATATGGTTAATTAGTTGGGAATTTAGATTTTGTTGTGTTACATTTACAATTAAATAGTTATCTTTGACGTTGAATTAAACTTTCGAAGTAACTTTGTCTTCGTTTTGTATATTCGAATAATATCTTCCCATCAATGTGCTAGCTATCATCTGCTACGATAATAAAGTGCCTCCAATATGTGCCCCCGAACCCAAACATGCACATTATTATCCAATGTCCATTAGGTTACACATAAGTGCTTAATCTATGGGTTACACTTTATGGTACACAGATCAGTACTTATGATACCTACCTACTTGATGTAAAACCGTAAAGTGGGGTGATTAGGGATTGAGAGGTGATTGGGGAAAAACCAGGAAAATCTTTAGTCGCTCAATATTAGTTTTATGTTCGTTGCAAAATCTTCCATTTTTTTTAGTTTAATAGTAGAATGTTGAAAGTTCATAAAATAACTCTGAATATGCATGAGAATAGCTGCTACTATTCCCTAGGATAGGGAATGTTAGTAAGATAAGTCAATACCGTTAGTTTTGGAGATGTTTTTTGGATAAAAGACAGTCCGGCGATCTATTTCATTTTAGAAAGAAGAAACACGAACTCGCTCGTTTTCCCGTTAAAAAGTGACTCTCAGAGATACACCTTCCATTAAAATGTAGTAATTTGGACTGTGACAAACATCAGAGAATAGATATTTTATCATAGAATAGAACGAGTATACTGTGCATGACCAAAAATAAAAAAAAAATCTTTGAAAAACTCATCTTTTGTTTATAGCACGACAGTTCAATGCTGCCATGAAATGCATTAAAAATTACCGTACCGCGACAAATAATTATCACCAAAGTGTAGAGAGGAAAATATTATTGTCAAATCATAAATATTAAATTGCAAATACCGACAAATTGATTGCGATAATCGAGACAATACAGATATTTATTTCTCATTATATAGTCCTCTAGTTTCAGTTCATTGAGTTCTCTTATCCCAGAGTTAAAATGTCAAGTGCTGATCGAATTGATTTCGAAATGGAAGTGGAAGTAGAGAGTGCATCTTCAGGTCCGCCGATTGAAGTGCCTAACCCAACATCCCCGGCGCCTACAACACCAGGCAGCAATAAGAGTGTAGTAGTTACGACTGCTACAGCCGGTTCGGTGACCGTCTCTCTCCATCCTTTAGTTATTATGAATGTTTCAGAACATTGGACACGACTTAAGGCACAGGAAGGCTTTCCTCAAACAGGTAATTTATAGGACTAAGTATTATAAATATGAAAAAATGCTTGATCATTTCTCTTCGCACGTTAGTCACTAAAATGCACTCTTGCACTCTTTTTTTAAGAATACAATATATATTATAACTGCAGTAATACAAAATTGTAACATTTTATAATATTTACTTACCTGCTGCGCATAGCCAGGAAGGCAATCCTCAGGAACATGGGCAACCTAACAAATACTTTTGTATATACATTGTCAGCCTAACCATGACCACTCACAAGAATGTCAGACTAAGAAGAAGAAGATTGAAATAATTGTTGCAAATCAACAATAAAATTAGAAAAAAGTCATAATCTTATTATTGATTGATAAAAGAAAAAAGTCATAATCTTATTATTGATTGATAAATTTATTATTAATTAACATTTTTATGTAATATTCTTAATAACTTAGGAAAATAATAAGTTAAATAAAATAATTTGGTTTTTAGTTGTTGGAGCTTTAATTGGGAAGCAAAAAGGTCGCAACATTGAAGTAATGAATTCATTTGAATTAGTGTTCAGTATGATTGATGGAGACATTATTATAGATAGAGATTATTATAATATGAAAGAGGAACAATGTAAGTATAGAAATTAATTTAACAAAAAGTATAAAATAATTAAATATAGTATTTTACAAATCTACTCAAAATAAAGTAGAACAACTATGTTATAAACATTGTTTTATTTTTTATGGAAGTGAAATGATTTCTGAGATATTTCAATAGATAGATCACCTTGTGGGTTGAGTTGTAGGGAACTCCTATTTATTATTTATCAAAAGGTATTATTGCTATTAACATAGATAGGTAGCTAAGCTTAGGTACCACCGGGTGCTGTTTGATTACTTAGGCCTAGAGAGGTATATCAGGAAATTACCCACCTATGCTATAAATAATTGTTTCATGGTGGCTCAAGATTGTAATCACAGCTGAGTTTCATCTCTTGGTACAAGGAAACAACTATCTTACCCATTATGGGCACTTGATAAACTAAACACACCTCTCAATATTTAATTTATTTTCTTCCTTCAGTAAATTAATTCAATGATTCCAGTCAAACAAGTGTTTTCTGACATGGATTTCCTCGGATGGTATACAACTGGAGATGCTCCCTCAGAACGTGACATCGCAGTTCACAGACAGATCTGTGACATTAATGAGTGTCCTGTGATGTTGATGTTGAATCCGGCAGGCAGAAATGGTGATGTAAGTTTTTAAAGACTTGGTGTGAAATATATGTACAACCTTGTTATAAGATGTGTGTTTAAGAGAAAAGCATTATGGCTCTTCTTATATTGACAGTCTGTTCAGAACGCGAATGGAAGAGACAAAACAAAGTGTAATCTTATTTATACTGCTAGTCTTACTTAACAATTAAAATTTGGTGCCAATGATCGATATATTTTTTTACAAAAATAGTTTGATGATGTTACTGCTATCAAATAAGCTAAAAAGCTTGATAAATTATTGTCAATTGGTCATCATGGGCACTGTGATTCTTAAATAATTTGCTCATTGTACATATCCCCTTCCATTAAATCTTCTTGACTTTAGGAGCTCTTAATTCTGTAACATATTAGTCTATAACAATATAATAAATCTTAAGCAAACATTTAGCTACAAACTTAATAACTTTAAACATATTTTCTATACAGCAATTACCGGTAGTTTTGTATGAATCAGTAATTGATGTGGTTAATGGTCGCGCCACAATGCTACTAGCACCTTTAACATATACATTAGCCGCTGAAGAGGCTGAGAGAATTGGAGTAGATCATGTTGCCAGAGTTTCATCTGGAGAAGCTGCTCTCAATAGTTTAGGTAAGTTTTCAATTGTAAATCAAAAGCAGTCAATCAAACATGCTACTTTCTGAAACTGTTAAGACTCTGATAGAATAAGTTGAATCCAGCACTTGGCAAATTAATACGAATTATGAAAACAATTACATTTTCTGTAGATATTGTAATAAATTAATGCATTTTCTACCTTTAGTTGCCGAACATCTGACTGCACAAAGATCAGCTATAAAAATGTTAGTTTCTCGTGTACGGGCCGTACTTGCGACAGTACGCGCTATAAGGGATGGTAAACTTCAGCCTCGACCGGCTTTACTAAGGGAGGCGCGTGCTCTCGCCAACAGATTACCTCTGTTGACTTCACAGCAGTTCCGGACACATTTCTATAATGTGAGTAAGATTATATATTACCGACGATTTGTCACTTAATAGATAATGAGAGTAGTATACAGTATTTGTGTGCAGTGTATGTGTGCACGAACGACTCTTACAGCATAGCTCTTACTCATACCGCAGTTTCCTTAGAAAAATTTGTACCTTCCTGTGGTATTTTAACACCGGTATAGTCGCGTTGGTAAGTAAGGATTCGTTCGGACATCAGTGTGCTTAGTGAGAGTTTTTTAACTCAGAACACGTTCCCTTTGTTTGCCACTAGGGGCGCTGTTCTTACTCCATACAAATTTAAGATCATTTTTACGCGATCGAGAAATAAAAAACAAGCACTAAGCACAGAGTTAGTTAATTGGCGAGGCCATTTTAAGTTTTCCATCGATTTTAAGAGTGGTGAATATTAGTAATAGCTGTTTCTTTGGAATACGTGTCCATCGTGTTAGTAGGATTAAAGTATTAAGTCGTATCAGTCATTCGTGACCACGAAAAGTGTAAAGTATTGTGAACGTCCGAAATAAGTATAATGACAATAAAAAAAAACGAGATTAAACCGTAACAGTAGTTTGGATTAAATAAATTAGGCTTTTGTAAAAATTTAAAAGTGTATATCTGTTTTTTTTACAGCAATGCAACGATGTAGCCCTAATGACATACTTAGGGACGATCACGAAGGGCTGCAACGCTATCAATCAGCTTGTGAATAGATTCAACGTGCTCTACGACAGACAGGGCATGGGAAGGCGCATGCGAGGACTCTTCTTTTAGGGTGGACGTTAATAATATAAAAGAAATGTAACGAATGACGTTAATAACGGGTACCGTCTGCAAAATATATTGTACAATTGGTTTTGTAACTGCAAATATTGTGAATATTTTGCTTGAGGACCGTAATAATTATGAACTGCACATACGAATTTGTGTTTCAAAAAACTCACAAAAGTGAAAACATCTAGAAATATGGGTATAGAATTATGTGGAAGACTGACTGGTTACCAAACAAATTAACTTATATTTTTCAAAATGAAATATCACAGTCTAGTAAACTTTCTGAAGAGTTAAAATGGCAGCATAAACTCCTTCAAGAATAGACTTTTTTAACTTTGTTT